>NC_041222.1:314132-350500 GCF_002837175.3 Physeter macrocephalus
TATTGTAAATAGTGCTGCAATGAACATTGTGGTGCATGTCTCTTTTTGAATTATGGTTTTCTCAGGGTATATGCCCAGTAGTGGGATTGCTGGGTCGTATGGTAGTTCTATTTTTTTTTTAAGGAAACTCCATACTGTTTTCCACAGTGGTTGTATCAATTTACATTCCCACCAAGAGTGTAGGAGGGTTCCCTTTTCACCACACCCTTTCCAGCATTTATTGTTTCTAGGTTTTTTGATAATGGCCATTCTGACTGGCATGAGGTGATACTTCATTGTAGTTTTGATTTGCATGTCTCTAATAATTAGTGATGTTGAGCATTTTTTCATGTGCCTCTTGGCCATCTGTATCTTCCTTGGTCAAATGTCTGTTTAGGTCTTTCACCCATTTTTGGATTGGGTTGTTTGTCTTTTTGATATTGAGCTCCATGAGCTGTTTGTGTATATTGGAGATTAATCCTTTGTCTGTTGATTCCTTTGCAAATATTTTCTCCCATTCTGAGGGTTGTCTTTTTGTCTTGTTTATGGTTTCCTTTGCTGTGCAAAAGCTTTTAAGTTTAATTAAGTCCCATTTGTTTGTTTTTGTTTTTATTTCTGTTACTCTAGGAGGTGGGTCAAAAAAGATCTTGCTGTGGTTTATGTAAAGAGTGTTTTTCCTATGTTTTCCTCTAAGAGTTTTCCTCTAAGAGTGTTTGGTCTTATATTTAAGTCTTTAATCCATTTGGAGTTTATTTTTGTGTACAGTGTTAGGTAGTGTTCTAATTTCATTCTTTTACATGTAAGCTGTCCAGTTCTCCCAGCACCACTTACTGAAGAGGCTGTCTTTTCTCCATTGTATGTTATTGCCTCCTTTGTCATAAATTAGGTGACCATAAATGCATGGATTTACTTCTGGGCTCTCTATTTTGTTGCATTGATCTGTATCTGTTTTTGTGCCAATACCATACTGTTTTGATTCCTGTAGCTTTGTAGTATAGTCTGAAGTCAGACTTCATGATTCCCCCAGCCCTGTTCTTCTTTCTCTAGATTGTTTTGGCTATTTGGGGTCTTTTGTGTTTCCATACAAATTTTTTAATTGATCTAGTTTTGTAAAAAAATGCATTTGGTATTTTGATAGAGATTGCATTGAATCTGTAGATTGCCTTGGGTAGTATGGTCATTTTAACAATATTAATTCTTCCAATCCATGAACACAGTAAATCTTTCCATCTATTTGTGTCATCTTCAGTTTTTTTCATCAGTGTCTTATAGTTTTCCATGTACACGTCTTTTACCTCTTTAGGTAAGTTTATTCCTAGGTATTTTATTCTTTAGATGTGATTGTAAATGGGGTTGTTTCCTTAATTTATCTTTCTGATGATTCATTGTTAGTGTATAGAAATGCAACAGATTTCTGTATATTAATTTTGGACTTCCAAAACTATGTTGAATAAGAGTGGTGAGAGTGGACATACTTGTTCCTGATCTTAGTGGAAATGCTTTCAGTTTTTCACCACTGAGTATGATGCTTGTTGTGGGTTTGTCATATATGGCTTTTATTATGTTGAGGTAGTTTCCCTCTATTCTCATTTTCTGGAGAGTTTTTATCATAAATGGGTGTTGAATTTTGTCAAAAGCTTTTTCTGCATCTATTGAGACGATCATATGGTTTTTATTCCTTAATTTGTTAATGTGGTGTATCACATTGATTGATCTGAGTATATTGAAGAATCCTTGCATCCCTGGGTTAATTTGCATTTTTTAAATTGACTAAAATGATTTTGAGCACTTTTTTCAGATACTATTGGCCCTCTGGATATTCTCTTCTATAAAATTCCGATTCAAGTCTTTTGACAACAGCTTTTCCTTATTGATCTGTAGCAGTTCTTTTTATCTCCTAGGAATAAGTCCTTTGTTGGATATGTATGCATTGCAGATATCAACTCCAACTTTATGGCTTGCTTTTTCTTTCCCCATATGGTGTTTTTTGAAGAGGAGAAGTTTTTGATTTAATGAAATCTAATCTATCAGTCTTTTATGGTAGGTGCTGCCTGTCTAAGGAAAAGGTTAATGTTCTTTTTTTTCCCCACATGAATATCCAATTGATTCAGAATTGTTTATTGAAAAGACCTTTGCTTTTCTTTCTCATTGCTTTGCAATGGCACCTCTGTCATAAATCAGATGACCATATGTACGCAAGTCTTGGCCATGTTCTAAAATTTCCACAGGTGGACAAGAGCCCCTAATTAAGAACATCCAGGCTGACAGGAGGTAACTGGGTGTACTGCTTTCCCCTCCTGGCACCCAGTCCGGGAGTGGCCCTGGGTTCTAGACACTCCTCCAAGTCCAACCCACGGTGGCCTCTCTCCTGGACGACCCCAATGACTTCCTAACTGGTCCCCGTCCTTGCTTCCTCCAATCCCTCCTCTTTACTGCAGCTGGAGTAGTCTTTGTAAAAAGCAAATCTGATCAAATCCCTCTCCTGTTTGATACCGGCCGGGTGCCCTCTCCAGCCTCGTCTGTTCCTCTTGCCTCTACTTTTGCACCCAGCCACTTGGCCTTCTCTCCGTCATGCTTCCCACTCCCCCGCCCCTCCAGGCCCTTCAACATGCACCTCCTTCTGCCAGGAACATCCTTCTCTCTTTTCTAATCATCCCTCAGGTTTCAGTCGAGCCACTTTCTTGGAAAGACCTTCCCCAAGGGCCCAGCCTAAACCAGACGCCACATTCTACTCTCTTGTAGCCACGATCGGTAATCGTACTTCCTTGTGTGACGATCTGCTTTGCCTGTTTCTCCTGCCAGATCTGGAGAGCTCTGAGCAGACAGGGACCATGGCCTCCCCCAGGCACCTGGCTGGCGCAGAGCAGTCCCAGGGGTCACGCCTGGTGCTCACTGAGTGAAGGAGGCAGGCTGCCTGGCTTTACCTTTGCAGAGGAACTGCTGAATGGCCTCGGTGCCGGCGCCGCACACCTCCTGTGGGGGGTAGACCATGGATGACGCGTCCAGGCTCAGAGTCTGCAGACACAAGGGGACCCCTCTTTATATGTCGTTCACTTCACTGCTCAACGCGATCAAGATGTAAGGTCTTTAAAGAGGTAATCAAGTTTGAAACAAAGTCACCTGTCTGGGCCCTAATCCAGTATCAACTGATGTCCTTAAAAGATGAGGAAATTAGGACACAGACACATACTGAGGGAGGACAATGTGAGGACACAGGGAGAAGACAGCCATCCACAAGCCAAGGAGAGAGGCCTCAGAAGAAACCAACCCTGCCGAGACCTTGATCTTGGACTTCCAGCCTCCAGGAACGTGAGAGAAGAAAAGTCTATTGTTTAAGCTCCCCAGCCTGGGGCGCTTCATTAGGGCAGCCCTGGGAGACTAACACAGTGTCCCCGGTGCTCACCTTCCCCTGCCCACTACCCCCTGCTCTGATGAACCTCAGTTTCTGCAGCTCCAAGCTGAGGTCACTCCCTCCCTGACGGCGCCCGGGCTCTTTATGCCCTGGACCCTCCAGGCACAGCAACTTCCAACCACATCAGCTTCCCCCGCTCTTCCCTTAAGGTGTCCTGGGCTTTCCCACCTCCTGCCTTTTCCCGAACTGTTTCCTCCACCTGGAATGCTCCCGTTACCCGTGTCTACTTCTCCAAAGCTTTTTCCTCTTTCAAGGTCTGGCTCAAATACCATGTCTTTCATAGAATGTTAATTAACCCCATCAGGATTTGGCATTATCTCTTCATTCTAGAAATCTGCTTTTCTGCCTCCATCATGGCAGCAAAAGTCACATAATTACAACGGTTCACACTTCAGGCTCTGTGAGCCCCTGAGGACATTGAGATCTCTGTGACCCCAGCACCCTGTGACCAGGGCAGGCCTCTAGGAATGTGGGAGGGGAGCGGTGGGAAGGCCATGTAGGACCCCATTGAGAACATCTCCCCACCTACCTCCAGGGTTCGAACGTGCGCCAGCATCTGCGGCAACCTCTGAATCTCGCTTTCGCTGATGTCGAGAGTACGCAGGCTCCGAAGCTCCCCCAAGGTGTCTGGAAGCTCCTTCAGCCTGTTGTCTGGAGGGATCCCAATGGCACAGCTCAGCACCCCCAAACCCCTTCACCATCTTCCTGCCTGACTCCTGCGAGGACTCAGGGAGGAGGGTGCCCCCCTCTGAGCCTGGGGCATGTGCCAGGGCCTGGAACCTGAGGCTCCATAAGGAAAAACACGGCAGTGGAGTTTCAGTGACCTGGGTTCAAGTTCCCATTCCACCACTTATTAGATGAGTGACTCTGGAAAACTGACGACCTCCCTGGACCACAGTTCCCTCATCTGTAAAATGCAGACGATAATACTATGTGGCCTCATAGGGATATTGAGGGAGTCAATGAGGTTATGCATATGAGGTGCTCAGCACAGTGCCTATCACACAGTAAGTGATTAGTGAGTTGGGTACCATTATTTTTATCATTGTTTATATGTTACAAATGGGTAAACTGGGGCATTCTGTACAGAAGGTGCTAAGGCCAACAAGAAATGAAAGAGTTGGGGGTACGGGGAGGCACGCATTAGAATCTCGGCTCTGTCGCTATCGCACTGGGTGGTCTGGAGCAAGTCACTGCTCTCTGAGCCCCGTTTTCCTCACGTGTAAATTGGGGATAAGATCTCCTTCCTCTCCCTACCTCAGGGACTTGTCATGAGGCTCACAGCACCGCTGAATTTGGAAGTGCTCTTCAGTGGCGGGAAGCACTATTCAGAATCCCTCTCGCCCAGTCAGTCCACCACTGTTCTAAACAGCTAGGCCCCTGAGCCTCGGGGGCCTAGCTGTCAACATCGTCTGCCCTCCTCCCTGTGAGGCCCTGGCTCGGAGGAGTCACAAGAACCCTCCAGATGCCCTGTCTCTGGTCACCATGAAGACAGATGGACTAGACAGGAAGTCAGACAGTTTAGAGTGACACCTGGGGGCTGGCTGCCCTCATGCTCAATGGTTCTCAGGAGGCACACCCTGTGGATGCCGGTTGGGTCAGCCCAGAGCTGACCAAGGGTCACATGGACAGGGCTTCCTGGCCCCTACCTTTCACGTTGAGGGTCTGGAGCTGGATCAGGTTCCCAATGGAACGCGGGAGATACGTCAGTTGATTCCTTTCCACGTTCAAGACCTAAGAAAGAGGGGAAAATGGCATGAGAACGTGTACACACAGACAACAGTGTCTACCCTGCTTCAGGCCAGGCGTCATCCGGGCACCACACACACCTCTTTATCTCCTGACAGCCCTGTGAGGAAGATAAAGATTGCTATGATCCCATTTGAGAGATGGGAAAACTGAGGCTCAGAGTGGTGAAGTCATGTGTCCAGGAGGGCAAAGCCAGACTTTGAACCTAGTTCTTGCTGAGGTTGTATCGTTTACATTGACCACAAAATAGCCAACAATGGCCCCACAATCAGGGCGGGAGGAAGAAGGGGACGAGCAGATGCAGGGATCAAGGTGAGGCAGCACGTGATGAGGCCTAGTTATCCCAGTGTTAGCAGTAGGAAGCTGAGCTGCATAAAGGCAATGGGATCTGCCCAAGGCTTCAAGGCCGGCAGCTGGTGGTGCCGGGATTGAAACCCGGGCTCGCTGGATCCCGAAGGCCACACTCCCTCCAGGATGTGGCATCCTGAGGTGAGCGAGGCTGACAGGATGACACACGAGGAAGCCATTAGAAATAGATATGATGGAAAGGGAAGCACATAAAAATATTTGCAGATGAATGTTTGATGAACCAAAGGATGGTTACGAGTTACTATCAGGTATCCAAAGGTTACGAAACAGTGAATGCAGCACTTCTACAAAATATATATACGTAAACAATTCCCCAAAGATCCTACACCCGGCTCTTCACTGTGGCTCTCTCTCAGTGGGGGCAGTTACTACTGTTCATCCACATGTTCTCCGTGTGGCCCTGGCCAAGTACAGTCATCCCTCTGGACCCGTTCTCTCTTCTGTAAATGTGATAACAGCACCCACCTCGCAGGGCAGTTTATTCAAGTCATCTTGAGGCTCCTCCACGTGGGAGGCAGTATGCTAGGTGAGGACGCGGCCGGCTCAGAGACGACAGTTCGGGAGGGGAGCCAGCTGAGCATAACTAGTAATTACAGACCGCAATCAGTGCTCTCAGGGAAATACGCGGGTTGAGACGGAGGCGAACAAGCTGGATCCACCTAGGTGGGGAGGTCGGGGAGGATTCGCAGGGACACTTGGGCTGAGATGGAGGAAGAGCCACTCAGGCAGAAGGAGGAGCCTGTGGAGAGGCCCTGCCGGGGCTGGGGCGCAGAGGGCCGGAGGGCTTTGGGAGTTGAGTGCAGAGAGCGGAGGGGAGGGAGGAGGAAAGGAGGCTGGGAAGACAGGAGGGCCCAGCGTACAGGGTCTGATGGGGCACAGGGAAGAGAAGGGATTTTAATCTAAGTGTGAAGGACAGCGCGTCTTCCTCTCTGAACCGGGGATGATGCTAACACCTGCCTCACAGAGTGGCTGTGAGGAATCAATCAATCGACAGCGCAAGCGAAATGCTTAGCTCGGTGCTGGCATGCAGTGAACGCTCAGTAAATGCAGGGGCTGCCACTGACAAGGAGCAGGAGTGAGACGGTGAGTCAGAGTGCTGAACTCATGATTTGGAAAAGGTAGACTCTCTGGGTGCTCTTTTTCTTTAAAGTTGCGGAAGCTCACGGTGAAATCCCAAAAGCACGTGCCAAAAATATGGTGGAGAGATGCCCACAGCCCAGACTGCTATGTTGACGCCATCACTGGGCATCTCAGAGCAAAGGGGGAGGAGCCGGTGGCACCAAGTGCAGTCCTGGCTACAAAGAGCGCGACCAGAACGTTCCAGGTCTGTGTGGCTGCCATTTCTTACTTAGGTGGTCAGAGGTGGGTTTTCTGTTTCCTGAAGCCATACCTGGAGGGCTGTCAGCTGCCCTATATCATCAGGAAGGGCTGTCAGCTGATTATCATGAAGATCCAGAACCTGAGGAAGGGGAACAAGTTTAACACCTAGAAGTCACCAGCTGAGAAAGGCCCTCTGATTTCAGGCTCCGGAGAGACAAGGGTGAGGTAGGGTAGGGGTGCCCCATGCCTCTGGTGTTGAAAGCAGGAGCACCGACCCTTCCCCCGACTAAATGATCATTCCACCTCATTTCCTTTCTAAAAGTATCATACCACTTCATTCTCTTATTTATCAAATATTTATTTTTACTGTTGAGTGAAAAAAGCAAGCTATGAAACAGTATGCATAGATATTCACATTAAAAACACCTCATGGTAATAAATACATATTTGCATAGTAAAATACTACCAAATATGCAATAAAATATTGATAGTAGTTCCCTAGAGTGTGAAATTGTATGTTTTTCCTTATGCTTAACTGTATTTCCTAATGTTTTTAACAATGAAAATGAGCAAACAATAGGATATATATATATGTGTGTGTGTGCACATACGTACTATAAAATGCATATATATGAAATATATACATAAACATAAACATTTTTTAATGTTATCTTTTTTCTGATTATAAAAATAATGCATGTTGGACCAGAAAAAGGAGAAGTAAAAACGACCCCTAATCCCTGCACACCATCATGAGCCATAAAAACCACTTTGATGCCTACACTGCCTGTCTTTCCTCCCAGTGTGTGTACCCACTGCCACAGCTTATGTTCCTGTGGAACCACCCTGGGGTCTCACCTCACATATACTGTGACTATATCCCAGTCCTTGTCCTGGGGGAGCTGACAGCCAGGAGGGAGGTGCCCCAGCTCACCAAGCTTTTACGCACTGACCACACAACACCTGGTGTCCCTCCTATTCCTTCCTCTTTGGGCCCATTGGTCTCCCTGCTCTTTTTTTTTTTTAAGATTAAATTTTTTTTTGAACATCTTTATTGGAGTATAACTGTTTTATAATGGTGTGTTAGTTTCTGCTTTACAACAAAGTGAATCAGTTATACCTATACATATGTTCCCTGCTCTCTGCCAGCTCACTTGCTATGAGCTTATGGTTTGCATTTCCACCTAGCTCCCTAAGGGCAGGGCCTGTGGCTGCTTCTCTTTGCAGCTGCACCCCACACAAAGCGCAGACAAGGTGCCTGATAGACCATGTTGACTAAACCCCAGAGTCACCATGACACTAGGCACGTCTGGCATAAACTCTGACAGAGGACGCGTGAAGGGAGCACGGATGCTGGCTACCACCTGGAACACCACGCAGAGTCCCTGACGCCTGGGAGAAGGGCCCCAGTACCTTGATGGTGGCGAGACTCAGGAGGCTGCAGGATTTAGGAAGCAGAGAAGTGAGGTGATTCGTGTGGACAATCAACACCTGTGTGGAAAAGATTTTTGACATGTTAGGCTGAAGAGCAGCAGGGAGGGAAGGTGGAGGCGGGGCAGCCAGCTCAGCACAGGCTGCTAGCGGCCCCGCCCTGCCCAGTTCTCTGCTCTTGCAGATGTCACAAGGGATGTCTCCAAATGTGGAACCAGATGACCTTAAAATCTGGAATTTCCAGGGTGAAAGGGACCTTAGAGGTCTAATTCTACCTTCCATCCCGAGAAGGGATCCCCGTGCAGCTGACCTGATCTTAACCTCCCTCAGCTTCAGTATCTTCTTGTGGAAAATAGAGAAGAAAAAATTCCTGTCTGAGGGCTGCCATTGATGGTAAACAAGCTAACAGACAGAAACCACTTAGCCCAGGGCTGGCACGTGGTCCAGCGCTCAATCCGAGTCATCGATTGCTGTTTTTGTGAGGCGGCAACCCCTGCATGGATACTGCCAGTGTCGAGGAGCTCACTACTCTGTTGGTATGGAACACATTTTACCTACCTTCATTTAGATACTTCATTTAGAATACTCTTACCTATCTGCATTCAAGTCTGCAATGCCTTTCTGAAAAATCATTCATTCCACTCTAATCTTCCCTGGGTGACCAGAATGAAATGAGTGTAGTTTTTATTATTATTATTTAAATAAATAAATTTATTTATTTATTTATTTCTGGCCGCATCGGGTCTTCGTTGCTGCACGTGGGCTTTCTGTAGTTGTGGCGAGCCGGGGCTACTCTTTGTTGCGGTGCGTAGGCTTCTCATTGCGGTGGCTTCTCTTGCTGCAGAGCATGGGCTCTAGGCGTGTGGGCTTCAGGAGTTGTGGCTCGTGGGCTTCAGGAGTTGTGGCTCACGGGCTCTAGAGCACAGGCGCAGTAGCTGTGGTGCATGGGCTTAGGTGCTCTGAGGCATGTAGGATCTTCCCGGACCAGGGCTCGAACCCAAGTCCCCTGCATTGGCAGGTGGATTCTTAACCACTGCACCACCAGGGAAGTCCCGTAGTTTTTATTATTAATAACAATGTGGTTACTCAGTGTCTACTATGTGGCAGGCATTATACTCGGGGCATTTATCTCTCTTTCTACCTGCCTACCTATCTCACTTGTAATTCTAATTAAAGCTCTGCGAGAGTAGAACTACGGATGTCTTCATTTCAGATGTCTTCTCAGATGAAGAAACTGAGATGTAAGAGCCTAAGGAAGTTGCCCAGTTCAGGAGGGGCGAAGCCAGGACTGCAAAGCCAGAGCTGCCTGATGCCAAAGCCTGCTCTCCCGTGAACACACCTGCTGCAGACTGAAAGGGTGCGATTCAGAGAGAAGGGGGATGTCTGTGCCAGGAAGACAACTCTTAGAATTCCCACCTGATTTCAAACAAGCAAACAAGCAATAAATAATTCTCTGAAAATGAAGATCTGTCTCACCTTCTTCTGCAGAACTTTGCATGTTGCAAAAGCCCCAAATGGAATCTAAGATAAGATAAAGAAGAATCAGTGCCTCCCCTCCTGCCAGTTTTTAACTTGCGTTCTGAGTGGCACACGCGCTGGGGAGAGACGGCGCAGGAGGTGAATAAGTCTAAGCCTGGGGAAAGCTGGGAGGAACGCTGCTCGGGTGGTCAGCCCTCCCTTCCAATCAGCTATCGGGTGACTGCCTGCCCACCCACCCACCCCACCCCCAACAGGAATGCTATGAGAGGCAAAAGAAAGATCTCTGGTGCTTGGCAGAGAATCCCAGGCTCTCCCAGTGCCCTAGGAATCCGTGAGTACATTTTCTAGACTTTGTGACTCTTGAAGACTATGCTGAAGCCAAAAGATCATCTCAATTCTCTCGGACAAGAACAAAATCTAAGGAAACGCCTCTTGACAGGAGCTTCTGGCCTTCTAAAAGCCTCAGTCCACATCTATCTTTCCTAGGGACACGTGATCTAAGAAAGAAGGCTGGACAAAAATTCACAGGCAAACCACCACCCCAGTTTACCTCTGAGAGCTCACATTTAGAGATGTCAAGAATGTCATCTGCCCCAGCTTCTTTTGCCTAGGGATAAAAAGAGTTAAAAAAAGAGGGTCCATCCTTCCAGAGTGGACAAATCAGGCAAAGAGACATAGGGTTAGGGGGTTTCAAGAGATCACAGACACCATCCGGTTCAACTAGTCCATTTTGAAGGTGGACCAATGATCTCTGCTTTAATGGGGCTTGAGGTCCAGCAGGGAAGAGCGTGAACGAGTAATGAGAAGTGTGATCGGCTTATGGAGGGCAAGTGCAGTGTGGAGCCCTGCTGCATGGGGCAGAGGTGGCGATGGGGATGGACTCAGAGGAAATCCATTTTCCCTCACCAGACACATCTGGTACTCCAGCCGTTTCCGAGCCTCCCCACTGGGTTTCCGCTTCCGGAAGAAGAGTGGCATCCTTCCTTTTTCCTGGAGCAATCTTCACAACACTAGGGCGTAGGAGAGAAGTTAGGGCCTGGGGACTCTGTCACGGGTCCCCAACACCCAGGACAGGTAGCACAGTAACACAGAGCATGTAGCTGATCTGCTGGACTGTAAGCTCCTCGTGGGCAGGGGCTGTATCCATCTTGACCATCAATCTGTGCCCTGAGCCTGGCACAGCAGGTGCTCAGCACTCCTTGTTCTTTGTCGACTAAAAATAAGCAGCAGTATGTGGAAAGAGCACAACAGCAAGCCAGATGACCTGGGTTTGAGCCCGCATTTGCCCCTGACCCACTGTGAGACCCTGGCATACCCCTTCCCCATTCTGGGCCCCCATCTCTCCTCCACGTTAGACAAGGGGGTTGACTTGGAGAAGTTTCCTCAGGTCCTCGCCAAGGATGCTCCTTGAGGATTCTAACAGACTTGGCTGATGAATCCCTTGTAGGCCCTGAAAGACTATCAGAGTGGCATCAGCAAACCAAACACTGCGTGGCTTTAGCCAGCCCTGACCTGGACCCTGGGGAACTCAACTACGTCATAACCAAAGGGATTTCTGAGCTAAATAAAAATTCAACAGCAATCTTCAGGCATCTTGCCACTCTCACAGTTATTATTCCATTTGATTCTCACCACAGCCCTCTTTATAGTAACAAAACCGATGCTCATCATGTTCAGCGATCTGGTTATACAGCCTGGATTGCAGCAAAACCGCTCTGGAACTCTGCTCTTTCAAGTCCCGATCCTGTGGAGTTTGCCCAACTCCTTGGTGCTTCAGTAACTGAGCACACACTAAGTATACCGTTCTGAACTCAGAAGCCAGGTACTCACTGCCTGCCCGGTACCAGAAAATATCAGATTTGATATGGGACAGCGATGGGCCAGGAAGCAACCATATAGGGAAGCTTATGGTTAACAGCATGGGCTTTGGGATGAAATAGAATTTTTTTCTTTTTTGTTTTTTCTTTGTTTAACTAGTTTTGAATCCCAGATCTGTCACCCACCAACCATGTCCCCTTGGTTCACCTCTCTGAGCCTCAGTCTCCTCATCTGTAAAGTGTGAGTAATAATGTTATCAACACTTGGTTCTATTTGGATCCGGTGATTTCCATATTTGCAAAGTCCATAGCACAGTACCTGGCACATGATGAGTGCCCACTAAATGTTAACCACGTAGCACCACACATCGAACAAACATTTATTCAGGGCCTACTAGAGCTGAAGGATCTAAGGAGAAAGGGGCCAGGGAGAAGATGCAGTTGAAGAAGACACACACCCATTCCTCAGGGGGAGGCGTAGAGATCACAGGTCCCTGCCAATAGAGGTGAAGGCTGTCTGGGGAGCTGGCCAAGCCTGCAGAGCTGGCTCAGGCTCCTCTTGTCACCCCACCTGTCTGCAGGGATGGGGAATGATCTAAAAACAGCCCTCCCCCATCTCTCCCTGATGACCAGCTCTTATCCTCCTGCCTCCCAATGACTAACTTTCCCTCACCTCCTCCCCAAAGGCCACCTCTCCTCCATTCCTCCTAGAAGATCAGCTCTTCCCGACCTGCTCCCGTATGTCCACGCCTCATCCATCCCCTCCCCCGACGTCCAGCACAGATAGGAAGAGCCACACCCTCTTCCCCTGGCTGGGGTGGGCAGTGCCCAACCTTGCTTTGCGGATACACAGGTCTCCGACGTTCGTTCCCTCCGGTGGACCTCAAGGCAGGCCGATCACTCGCAGGTGTTGGTCATGGACGCCGGGTGACAGACCACCCGGCACAGGCCCGGCGGAGCCACAGTTTGCTCTCCTCCAAACGCAGGAGCTGGGGACCGAAACTCAGAATCTCAGAAAGTCATGCAGACCAGGATGACGAAGTCTGAGACCGAAGACCGCAGAATCTTAGAATTAAGAGTTGGACCGGATTTAGACTCTAATAAAATTGTTTTAATAGCTAAAATGCCCACATCACGAGGGAGTTAGAAGGGGGTAGGGGATCGCCGTGGCCGTGGGGTCTCGGAATGCTGGTGCGGACCCGCAGGAGATGGGCGGGGTTCTGGGATAGAGCGACAGGGACTATGGGGTGACCCTCAGGGGGAATGGGCAGCAACGGAGCCTGAGATCTCGGGAGCAGCGCTCTGTTGTCTGCCTCCCCCGGGAGAACTGCCCCGAACCCCCCTTCAGAACCCCTAGCTACAGCTCACCGCGGTGCCTGCTTCTCCAGCCTTCAGCCTTAGGTGCCTGCCCACAAGCAATATGGCACCAAGGGCGTCGCTGCAAGATGGGGCGGAAACGGCAGTTCTCGCGAGAGCCGCGCTTTCAGGCCTTTAACCGGCGCAAGTGCCCCATCTTCCGGTCTTTCGGTTTTCGGCTCGGAGGAGGCTCAGGTGCAACTTTCTTCGGTCGTCCCGAATCCGGGTTCATCCGACACCAGCCGCCTCCACCATGCCGCCTAAGTTCGACCCCAACGAGATCAAAGTCGGTGCGTGCTTTAGATGTGGCCGGGGCTTCGGGATGGAGCATCCCTCCCCGCGTTCCGTCCGGCTTGCGGCCTCCGCCGCAATTGCCTTTCCCACGGCGGGTTTTAGAGCCGCTGCCCCCTAGAGGCTGGTCTTCTGGTGCTGCGTTCAGGGCGCTGTGTGGTCCTGGCCGAGCCTCTTTCTGGGCCTCAGCTTCCCCACGTGTAGATGGGGGGGCAGGACCGGATGACCTGTGGTGGCTTTGCAGCCCCCACCCTTAGGGTAAGGTTTGTCCCCGGGCGCGTCCCCCTAGGCTGCGTTGGCCGGCGGCCGGGGCTTCCTCCACGCCGGCGCGGTGTGGGCCATGGCAGCGGTAGCCAAGCGGAAGGCCGCTGTCCCACGTGGCGCTTGGAGCGGTCCACGCCTTGGGGGGAGGGGTGTCCTGCCTCGCTCCCCCCGAGGTTCTTGGGGCTGTTTTGAGAAGAGGCAGAAGGTGGTGGGGCCAGGCCCGGAAAGATGGGTTGGGAGGGCTGTGACTTGCGGGCTCCCCTTGCGGAGGCACTGATCCTTTCTTTCTCCCAGTGTACCTGAGGTGCACCGGTGGGGAAGTCGGTGCCACGTCTGCCCTGGCCCCCAAGATCGGCCCCCTGGGTCTGGTAAGTCATCCTTGTGGAGGGGCGCTTTTTGTATGCGGAGAGTAGAGTTCGACTCTGGCGTGTGCAAACACGATTGTGTCTGAGGTGCCCCTGACGGTGAGCGATTGCCATCCCCGGCTAGGCCTGAACTGGCACTAGCCATCACAGAAAGGTTGTATGTAAAGATGGAACCTGGTACCTTGAACCTGTAACTTTCCAGTGCCTCTTAGCTACTGCTCTTAGTGTCCCTGAGAGACGGGATAGAGGAGGTTTTTGAAGTCACGAGTGGCTTAGTGACACCGCATAGCCTACTTGGCCTGTTTCCTAGGGAGGTGGGCATATGGCTGCTGGTTAGATAAAATGGGGTGTGACCTGAAGATCTCGGTGAACGGTACAGCAGCTTGTATTAACAACTCTGCTCTGAACCTACTGGTTAATATGATTAGCTTACCTAGGAGCAGACCTATTTACCTGCTTTGTCCTCCATTTTATACTCTTTACTGAACTTCCTTTTTCTTGAATATAATCAGGCCTTTATTGCTTGAGCAGTGGTCTCCTGTCTGAAAAGCTCTCCCACCATGGTTTTGCTTAAGCAGTGTCCTCATTACTCTTCCTTGGCCCTTAGCTCAGCTGGCACTCACTGGACATCTCTGCTGTTTAGGGAATTGTAAAGGGGTCAAGTGCCCAGACCTCATCACCACAGATTGACTAGGGTTGGTCAGACACAAGGACCTGGTGTCTTTAAAGAGGCCCCCGGTGATTCAAATGTAAGAGAGTTGAAAATTACCACATAGGTCCTTAGGAGAGGGTAGGTAGATAAGGGCCCTGGTCCCATTGTGGCCTTGAACCTGCAGTTTACAGCCCTGAACCAACTAAACCTGCAGCCTCAGTTTTCCAGTTTAGTATGGTGATAGCCATGCCTTGATTGGGCAGGCAAAGTTAAACGTGTTTCAGACAGCTTGCTTGTGCTGCCAAGTGAGAAGGACTGGGCAGATTTTCAGACTGCTTTGATGTAGGGCATGGTGTGATTATATACCTTTTATTTCTGCAGTCTCCAAAAAAAGTTGGTGATGACATCGCCAAGGCAACTGGTGATTGGAAGGGTCTGAGGATTACAGTGAAACTGACCATTCAGAACCGACAGGCCCAGGTACTTGGTTTGAGGGAGGGCACAGGTAGGGATTCCTGGGAGGAAGGTTTTTTGCTGACATGGTCACCTGCCACCAGTGGTGAGGTAAGAGCAATTTTATCTGTGGGGAAGGCTTTTGAGAGCATGGGTCAGATATTAACTCTTCTCACTTTTGAGACATTGGGTAAATCACTTATGTTTGCTGGGGTAGGAGGTGTTTCAGGTTGTGAAAATTAACCTGAATGTACAGTAAATGCGGAATCTGGCCCATGGATTCTGAGAGCCAAGGTGCATGGTAGTATTGGTTGTTCTCATTGGAGGGTGGGGTAGGGTATGTTATTCCCATTGAGAATCTCTTCCGCAGATTGAGGTGGTACCTTCTGCCTCTGCCCTGATCATCAAAGCCCTCAAGGAACCGCCAAGAGACAGAAAGAAGCAGAAAAACAGTGAGTGGCTTTTTCCCTGGTAGTATGTGAGTGGTATTGTGTGCCCAGTGTTTGATACACAGCTGCACGTGCTCCCTTTAATGAAACCTAGGGATGGCACAGGTATTTGTTAAGCTGTTACAGAGCTAGGCACTGCCAAGAAGTGCCATGTGGCTCTCCCCAATCCCTGGTGTGGAACAGATCCCACTCAACGCTTGCAGGAGGGACATGTTCAGGCAGGGTGAAGAAACTTAAGATAACTAGTAATCAAGAAATAGCAGCTTCCTAGCTGGATGAGAGACCCTATGGACAGCTTTAATCAACCTGAGTCACTTCAGCGTGTTTTTTCTCCTCTTCAAAACAGTCCCTTCCACATAAGGTTAGCAAAGACTTGATTTTGTCCCTAGCCACCCGCCACTGCACCTGACCAGTTTTCTGTTGGCTGGTGCAATCCAGTGGTGAGCTGATACTAAACCCCAGCTTAGGAAACAGGGTTGTTCTTCATGTGGATGACTCTGTGCCGAAAGCATGGGAACAGCTTAGAAATGGATGAGGGACGACTGACTGGTGTGCTCTGCTCTGGCCTCAGGTGGTCACAAAGCTTTTGCTGTTTTTTATTTTCTGCAGTTAAGCACAGTGGAAACATCACTTTTGATGAGATTGTCAGCATTGCCAGACAGATGCGGCATCGATCTTTAGCTAGAGAACTCTCTGGTAAGAACAGAACAGTATGGGGCCACCTTAACTGTCACGCAAGATGTATTCACTTAGTGGCATTTTCCCACTTAGAGGGGACTTTATTCTGTAAGACCTGAAATTGGGGTGTGGTGTCTTTCTGGGTTTGAAAGAATCTGGGTATCATAGTACCTGTGGACATTTCTGCATTCAGAGCTTTTAAATATATGGAGCTATGAATTGTGGATTAGGGGAGCAGTGATGATTATTTCTGTATTCCATAAAATAGTTACTCCTCTCCTTGCCTGTATTTCCCCACTGGTATCTGAGGATTGTGAGGGACGGCAGGCCCTCCGAGTCCCCCTTTTCTTAATTATAGGAACCATTAAAGAGATCCTGGGGACTGCCCAGTCTGTGGGCTGCAATGTTGATGGCCGCCACCCTCACGACATCATAGATGACATCAACAGTGGTGCGGTGGAATGTCCAGCTGTAAGTGACTTAATGCAATGATTTGCTTAAAATTAGGGTGAAAACTGAAGGGGAAGCTAATGTATCCTTGGGGGAAAGGTGGAAAATTCTAGAAGTGCTCAATAGCGGGGTTGGGAGATGAGGTTTTTTTGTCCTATTATTGAGAGGGTTTTTTTTTTTTTTTTCTTTTCCACAGAGTTAAGAACTGCAAAGAAAAATAATAAAGGGTTATTTGACAACCAGTGGACTTTCTGATGCCTCTTCCTTCGGGGAGCCTAGGCTTTATGGTCAAATGGTGGTCACTGAGGCCAGGGTGACAGAATCTGGGGATGAAGCAGCAATCTGTGGACAACACATTTCTGTCCTGTATGGGACTAGCTCAGAACACCGAGAAAGGAAGTCTGCTTTTTGGGGACACATTCATGGAGCTCCTCAAGAAAAAGTTCTTGGTCAGAAAGAAAACTTGGGGAGTTAAACATAATAAACACCCAGGGAAGGAGCTCTTCATCCCAAACCAATTTAATCATTTGGTGGGTTCTGGGCCCAGGGCCCATGATTCAAGGCTTTGCTCTCCATTCCAGTGTACAGCTGTGGTTCAGAACCACTGATGGGACAACCAAAGAGCCTGACCTTTATGAGTCCTCTTCTGTAGTTAGCAGCTCCTAGCCCTACCCTGTTTTGCTTTAAACCAGTCACAGGCCATTTTCTAATTAATGCTTTCACCTTTCCTAAGCCTCTCACTTGTCTTTTCCTTAGTTCTGTTCCTTTTGAGTTTCTAGAGCTCATCACTCACTTTCACCTTATTTGATATGAAATGAATGAACCTCAAACACCTGGACACTGAGACAAAGCTACCCAAGCAGCCTGAAGTACCGCCTGGAAGGGGCTTCTGGGCACTAGCCTAAAGGGAGTTGGGCATGATGGCGCCAAGAACTTTGTTTCCCTGCCATTAGTCACTTGGCTGTCCCATTTGGTCATGGTGGTTTAGGTGGTTTTTAATCACAGGTGCAAGCATGGGTGGAAAACTGCTTTAGTGGAAAGGACTGCCCGAGATCGCTGGAGTGAGGAACATTCCAGGACACGTGGCACGTCAGCAAGGAATCAAAGCTAGAGGCCTTGGGTGATGGCTGAGGGTACAACCAGCTTACCTTACAGTAGACCAGTAATGGGGAGTCTCAAATCAGGCTTACCTAACCAAAAACCAAGCAAGCTCACAGCAGTTTATAAGTGCTGAGATGAGATCTACACCAGTCGAGTGCAAGGGAGAAAGGAAGCAGGCCAACAGGTTAAAGAGCTTGATTTAAAAGATACTCAGCTATCAGGAAGAGGGGAAGGTTAAAAACGACTTGCCTGCCTCTGAGCCAGGGAAAGCATGGCTGCTGTCACGTTGCCCCAGTTTTGTTAGCCTTCCCTCCCTTAGGAACTCCGTTTAAAGGTATGTGCCTTGCTGAGGGATTTCATTAGCTTCTTCCTGCACCCTCAACCTCACTGTCCTTCCTTGGTCTTTTCTTGACAGCAGTAACTAGAATAGAGCACTTGAGCGGCTCAGAAAGTGCTGGTTGTGTGCAGCTGTGTCTAGATTCAGCATCCCTCCCCCAGCCCCATTCTAGTAACAGCTGGCTCTAGAATCCCTTTCCTCACTTGAATTCACTCCCCCAAATCTTAAACCTCAGTGGCCCCACTATGGGGAATACTCTTTCCCGGCGAATGTTCTTGATTCTCCTGTTGCAACAGCCCTCATTCAAGCAGACTACTACGACCAGACCACTGCCAAAATACCTGGCCTTTTAAGTAGGAACCAAGTCTTTCATTCTTTATAAATCAACGTTTCTGGAGTGCTTTTACCACTGAATTAAAGGTAAATCTTTAAAACAGTGTAATTGGAGTTGGGTTGTCTAAGAAGTTGAGAAAGAAGAAAGAGAGCACCTGAGACCTTCCAGATGCAACATGTAAAATAGTGACTATTTATTAAAGGTGATTTGCATGTGGCTCTGGGCTAGACTTGTTAAAGTCAGATGTCCCCATTCACTTTGGTTATGTTCCCAGTTACTCTCCAGCATGGAGTCTCTGATGTCTAATGAAAGCTGAACTACACCTGAAGGCCTTTCCACACTCACTGCATTCGTAAGGTTTCACACCAGTGTGAATTTTCTGATGCTGACTAAGGGATGAGCTCTGGTTAAATGCCTTTCCACACTCATTGCACTCATAAGGTTTTTCTCCTGTGTGAATTATATGATGTCGAATAAGGGCTGAGCTCTCACTGAAGAATTTCCCACATTCATTACATTTATAAGGCTTCTCCCCAGTGTGGGTCTTTTGGTGGATTATAAGGTTTGTGCTTTGGCTGAAGGCCTTCCCGCACTCACTGCACTTGTAGGGTTTCTCTCCAGTGTGAGTCCTCTGGTGGTTTGTGAGGTTTGCACTCTGGCTGAAGGCCTTCCCACATGCATTACATTTGTAGGGTTTCTCCCCTGTATGGATTCTCTGGTGCTGAATAAATGCCGCACAGTAGCTGAACGCTTTCCCGCATTCGCTGCACTTGTAGGGCTTCTCCCCTGTATGAGTCCTCTGGTGGTTTGTAAGATTTGCACTGTGGCGGAAGGCCTTCCCACAGTCACTACATTCGTAAGGCTTCTCTCCAGTGTGAATTCTCTGATGCTGAACGAGGGCGGAACAGTCACTGAAGGCTTTCTCACACTCACTACATTTGTAGGGCTTTTCTCCGGTATGAGTTCGCTGGTGTTTTGTAAGGTTTGCATTCTGGCTGAAGGCTCTTCCACATTCACTGCATTTATAAGGTTTCTCTCCGGTGTGAATCCTCTGGTGCTGAATAAGAGATGAGCTCTGGCTGAAGGCCTTCCTGCATTCATTGCACTCATATGGCTTCTCCCCAGTGTGGCTCTTCTGGTGCTGAGAAAGGGAAGAACAGTAACTGAAGGCTTTGCCACATTCATTACATATGTACGGCTTCGCTCTGTGAGGTTTAATTATATCTGAATTCTTCCTGAAGCTCTCTGTGTGTGTTTCACATTTACGGGGTCTCACTTCTGTAGGAACTCTCTGCTGTGGAGAAAGAACTGGTCTCAGATTGAAGCTCTTCCCCAGTTCACTGTTCCTGTGATCTGACTCCCCAGAGGGCATCTCTACACTTGGGTCTTGGAATGATTCTTCAGAAATGTCTTGTTCAGGTGGTGATTCAGATACAATCTTCCAATCTGAAGAATATTTACAAAAGCAATTTTAAAGATTCTTTTGGTGAAAGAAAAGATACCGAAAGACAAAAGGCTGAAGGAGTCTGGCTGAGCTCTTATGTGGGACAGGTTCGATGCTTCCACCCCCTTTCACCCAGGATGCTTCTGTTCTAAACCACAATGATCAGAAAGCTTTTCAGAGACATGAGCACTCTGCTCCCTTTCCTAAACAGCAGAAGTTTGTCCTGAACCTGCCTCAGATGCACTCCTCTCCTTTCTTTCTGACACTCCTCTCCTGTGGTTTTGCCAAGTACTGGGTTGTCTTAAGCTGTCTTCTTAGTCACAATTCTCGGTGTGGTTTTGGGCAACCTACTATTACCAGGTTTGAACAGTTCACTTAAAAAAGGTGATGACTGATGCCAGCAGCATGAATGTTTTCACCTGTCAAATCAGCAAGATTTCAAAAAAAAAAAGGTTAATTCTAGAGTGTTGTTAAGAGTGCAGCATTTGGGATATCTAACACACTGGTGCGGCTGCATAAATGGACAGGCTTTCTGGAGAGTAATCTGGCTGCATGTGTCAAGAGTCTTTAAAATGCTGACATAGGATTCCACTTCACCTGCATTAATATCATTTGTCGTCAACACTGCATCATTTGTCAAATGAAAAGCAAATACCTAAATGTTTAATAACAAGGAATGACTATAGCATAGCCAATCAAGGGACACTGTTCAGCAGTTGTAAGTCATGTTTGAAATCTACATTATAATTCCTTTTGTAGAAAGGTATTTATTGAAAAAACACTGGCAAGTTATACAATGTGAAGATAAGCTGTGTTGTCTTTGGGTTGTGGGATTAGGCAGGGGTAGTTTTTATTTTCTTCAATGCTTATCTGTATTTTCTAATGTTCTCCAGTGACTGTTATTTTTATAATAAAAGTTATAAAAACCTTGCTTTCAAGGATTATGCAGTGATAAAAATAAACAACATGCTGTTAGGTGAAAGAAGGAATATGTAAAATTACATACTGTTATCTTAATTTTAGAAAACGCTGCTTTTTGTAATACGAAGATTGAAGGTAATACCTCTGTGTGGTGGGATGACAGGAGATCTTGATTTTCTTTTTTATTCTTTTCTAAACTTTAAATGAACTTATATTATTTTTATTAGAAAAAAAGTTATTTTGAAAAGAATAACATTCCTTTTATAATATGGATGGGGGTGGGTGATATTTTTAAAAAGAGTTACTGATTCTTAATCCCCTTTGGGACCTCATTTATTTTAAGAGAAAACCTTAAAGTGTGAATTAATGTATAATATTTGCAAAGTATTAAAACTAAGTGAACCCAATGGTCCCAGACATCTCTCTGTCTCCTTCATAGAGGCTTATAGCTAAGAGAGTGAAGTTTTAGGGAAGGCTATGGAGCTTCTTTTCACAAGGGTCAATTTTCCTGAAAAGATTCTTCCTGTTTCTACCTTATTTAGGAAAACAGGTTAGTTTTAGGTATGCTTTATTTGAATTTCTGTACAGAATCTTGACCCAGACTGCCTGGGTTCAAATCTGGGTTCAACCTCTTACTAGCTGTGTGACTCTGGGCAAATTACTATGCCTTGGATTTATTACTTGTGAATGTAGCTCTCTTACAGAATTATTATGAGGACTAAATGAGCTAAAACACAAAGGACCCAGAATGATACCTGAGGAATAGCAAGTGTTATATGAGTGCTTGTTATTATCTTGAACCTTTTCCTTGTAAATCATATTAAATGGTTTCCCATTAAGCAGGTTTCCCTGTAAGTTGCACGTGCATTCGAAGCCCAGTCTACTAAGAGCACCGAAGTCCCTGTTTCGGGTTGAGGGTATCTCTATGTTACTTGGTATTTAGCCTTACAGCTCTCAAAAACTGACCATCTATCTGAGTAAAAGATGGAAAGGAGAAGAAAAGCGACAACAAAAGAAGCAGTGGGAGAAAGGAGCAATTAAGACGACTATGCGGGGAATTCCCTGGTGGTCCAGTGGTTAGGACTCTGCGCTTCCACTACAGGGGGCATGGGTGCTGGCTCCTGTATAAGATGGTCTAATTATATTCGAAATTGAATATACCCAAAACAGAACTGCTGATTTTCCCTTTCAAGCCAGTGTCTTTGTCAGTCTTCCCATTCACCCAACTGCTCAGGCCAGGGTCATCCTTAATGTCTCTTTCCCTCACATCCAGTCCACTAGCAAGTAGTGTTGGCTTTAACACCCAAGTATGTGCTGAATCCTCCTCCTCAGCGGCCACCATCCTCTCACTGGAATGTCCTAACTGATCTCCCTGCTTCTAGTCTTGAACACTGAAAGTCTAGTCTCCACACATGTTATCTTTTCAAACACAAATATTATCCCTGCTCAAAACCCTCAGTGGCTTCCTATCTTCCTATTTGAATAAAACCTGAACGCCTTCCATGGCCTCTAAGCCTTACATGATCTGCCCCCTGCCCAGCACCCTCCCTCTTGTTTACTGAGTTCTAGGCTCTTCTCATCCTAACACAAGTCTAACTTATTCCCAACTCAAAGCCTCAACACATGGTGTGGCCCAGAATGTTCCTCCTCCGGATACTTAACGGCTGGCTCGTTCTTTTCCTTCAGATCTCAGCTCCAGTGTCACCTCCTCAAAGTGGTCTTCCCTGTTCATCTGATCTAGGATAGCCCCCACCCCACCCGTATTCCCCTTTCTTACAGTACTCATCACCATCCAATATTGTATTGGTTATTTTGTTTATTCGCTTTATTTACGTTCCTCACTAGGATGTAAGCAGGGACTACATCTTGTTCTCTGTTGCACCTCCAGTAGCTAAAACAACGCCAGGCATGTACCAAGCAGTGAGGCAAAGGCAGGTCGAAGACCTGGGTCTGTCTGTCACTGTGGGAGGGGTGGGATGGAATAATAGCTCTGAAACCAGCCCAGGAGGCACAGCGATGCCCAGGATGCTCGGTGGGTCTCAGAGCAGAGGTGCAACATCACAGGAGCAGTGTTTTAGTTACTCTAATAGCCAGATTTAAAACTTTCCTCCAGCTACTTCACTATTACGGAATTAATACTGCCCTACATTGTCAACAACTTTTTTTCATATATATTAGTTTGTCAAAGAGTGAGACAGGTTTTGTTATCCACATTTTTTCAGATATAGAAACAGACGACCACAATTTAGTGGTTGACTCTGAATCCATGTAGTTAATACGTAGCAAGCCAGGACCTGGATGCGTCTTTCATGGGTCCACACCTGAAGTTGCTTCCACACTAATACTCTACACTAATACCTCAGGGCACAGATCCTTTGTGGTAACACCTTTTCCCAACTTCTGTTTCTAGTGACACGGTGATTTGAATCTTTTTCAGTAACCTTTATAGGATCCTGAACCCCTCTGAGACTGTGATGAAATCTTTTCCCAGAAAGATGCAGTTATTGCCACAAAACACTGTATTCAATTCCCGAAGTTCCACACAGGATTCTCTGGATTCAGGTTAAAAGGTCCTGCATAACAAGTATGCTGTGCTGGGAAGCAGGGGGTTTGGGAGAAGGAAGCAGCGGGCAGTGAGGCTCCCTGTAAAGGGAAGTATTTCAGCAAGTGTGAGTGGTGCCTGGAGTTACAAGGGCTGAGGTGACATGTGATAGGCTGCTTAGAAAGAGGATAAAATGTGAAGAAGCGAGTTCAGATGAACCATGCACAAAGTAAGCCAGAGGCTTTGTTTTCATTGTCCTACAGCAACCATAAACGATATAAAGCATTAGACCGCATTTTTAGAAAAATTTAAAATTTTGTCCCTTTAAAGTTGTTAAGTTCATTGTACCTCTGATGCTTTAAGTTTCAAAATATCAGAAGTGGCTGGAACCACAGGCCCTGCCAGAGGTCAGACATTTGCAAGGGCTGAAATATGAAGGCGGGGGTGGAGTGAGCAGCCTTAGATGAGTAGCAAGAGATAAAGGCAGAAACTATGGTTTCCCTTGCTCTTGTTTTCCCTAAGTTTCTTAGTATCGGCCCTTCAGAAAATTCCAGCATGGCCACGAAGAGGGAGAGAAGGGGTATGGGTGTAGAATCCAATAAAGGGTTAGTCAGAGAGGGGAGCAGCAGTAGGTGTCACGGCTGAAGCATGGCTAAAGGTGGGTACTTGAGATCCTCAGTGAGGTGAACCCGAAGCAGGGAATGTGCTAGGCCAGCAAAGATGACTCTCGTTTCCCAGAGGCCAGCAATACCACCGGTGCTCCCAAGTGCCTCCCAGCCTGGGGAGACTGAGCAGACAGCGTGGAATAGAGGGCTTTGGGGTCTGACTGATGTTGCTTCAAACCCCAGCCTCGCCTCTTTCTAGCTGTGAGGCTCTGAACCAGTGAGTTAGCCTTTCTCAGCTTTATTTTCCTCATCTATAGAACGGGGATAATAATATCTACCTCACCGGTTGTTAAAATACTCAAATGCACTAACACATGTTTCAAAGGGGCTTTTGCTCCCGAGACTCTGACTGGCTTACTGCTTGCTCACATACCTGGACAGGTACTCCTTAGGCCTTCTCTCTCCAGCATCCATGAACCTTCCCTTTGTTCCAACTGGGAGTTCATACCGGGCTGGGACACTGGAAGTCCTATTTAAGGGGGAAAAAAGTGGGGTTTAGAGATCTGTACTAAGTATAAATAGCCTCCCAGAACTGAGGGGAGTGGAAACAGGTCATTCATTTCATTCATTCAACAAATATTTATTGAGCACTGACTTGGTACCAGGCACTAGGGGACACAGCAGTAAATAAGATAGATATGGTGCCAAGGTCTTAGTAGAGCATTTCTGAAAAGAGCTAAAGTAACAGCCTCAAGGAGGGGTCAAGCCAGGGAGCTAAGCAAGCCCATAAAGCCAGATACTTAAGAAGATGGGAACTTAGTGACTATGGAGGAACTGGCCTGAAGGCTACCCCACCCTTCCTGGGAAATAAGAAAATGGGGAGGTGCAACCTCGGGGGGAACAAAATGAAACTGCCTATTTCCCAAACCAGAATGCAGAGATCTTTCACTAGGGAACGAGGAGGAACAAACACTATCCCTCTGGTGCAGCAGAGCCACTCAGGATCACTCGACACTGGGAAGTAAAACATTTTCAGAGCTGAACAAATTCTGCATTTTAAATGGTTTCCTTACCCAGTAGGACCAGGTTTCTGGACTTTTCTGGCATCCCTTCCTTGAACCTGTCCCTCGGAGTAGGGGCCAACTGCCTCCATCCCTTCTGGGTAAAAGCTACAGTCACACTGCTGAAAGGTGTGGATCCCTGAAACAACAAGCATATTCCTTCTTGCCCAGTGGCCTTAGAATACGAGGGGGTGGAGAGGTTGGCAGCTCTGGGTGTGTTGGTTAGTGGGCCTACAAAGGGTCTTTGAAAGGACTCAGGGTAGTTCCAGAAAAGCATTTATTGATCACTTCTATGTGCCTAACACTATATTGGATATTGATGCATAAAAATAAATAAAATACAGTCTCTCTTGTCTTCGCATGTTTATAATTCTAGTAGACCTTATACATAAATAGAAGAAACTGTGTATATATATGAGCAGTAATTGGGCAGAATTAACAGGTGCTTGGGAATTAAAAGCGCCAATATAGAAAAAACAAAATTAGAATGTGTGAGTTTATGCAACAAGGAATCAGCTGCAAATTAGCAAAGAAATGTGAATGATTAATGTTTTCAGAACATTTAATAAATAGTCCTGCTTACTCAGACATCACACAGTACAGCAGGAGAGCCAGCGCGTATGCAACCACCTGTAATAATGTGTCAAAGAGATGGACAGATTAGTTGCTAGGATAACAGAGGAGGAATCATAGATGCAGGGCAACCTGGCCTTCAAGGAGCAGGTTCCTCAGATGGAGAAAGAGAAGGATGTCCAAGGCAACGGAGGCATCAGGAGCAAAGGCACGGAAGCAAGAGAGTCTTTGCCTATTTTCAGCTTAGGAAATGGTACCTCCAGTCACCTAGTTGGCCATGTCAGACAACTGGGTGCTATCTTCCCCTTTCTTGCAGCTCCCCACATGTCAACTGCATATTCATTCTTCCTCCTCAATATCATGAGAATTCATGCATTTCTCTCCATGCCCCTGCCACTACCTTGCTTTAAGCCACCGTTGTTTCCCAAATCATAACTAGTCTCCTGATTTCTAATTTTACCTGTCCTTCCAATACATCCTTCACACTGAGAAATGTACTAAATGGGACAAAAAGGATCATTTTTAAAAACGATGGAATATTTAAAACATTTGGGTCATTTTATAATAAGAGAGTAAAATCCATTATGAAGATATAAGGGTCATGAACCAAATAACAAATATATAATTCATAAAGGAAAATCTGTAGGAAGTACAAGGAGAAATTTAAAATATAGCTATGAGAGATGTTAAACAACTTATTTGTTGACAGAGTTAATACAAAATAAAAAAATAAAGGTATGGAAGAAATGAGTAATTTAATAAGGTTGAGCCGTAAACCCTACAGCTGCAATCACACTATACCTGGATGTTTTGTGTGGAGAAGAGACACAAACTTTGCCTGCGTGGAGCACAGACCAGCTAAATGTGCAGACAAGAAACCAAAGTCACAATTTTGGCATATCTAAAAAAATAAAGACCCACCACCAAAAATATTCAATATATATGAACAAAATAGGAAGAAAATGAATTAGGGGATTCAACTCAAGAGATTTTGAAAAATGAATTTTAAAATAAATCTAAGGAAAGCAGAAGCAAAAAAATGAATACAGAAAATTTTGTTAATAAAGAGTAGAACTGATGAGGAAATACAAGAGCAGTCTTTCTAAAAATGAAAACAGACTAATTCCTAGTCTAGTCAAGAAAAAGAAAGGGAGAAGACAGTTCTTACCCTCATATAAGGACTATGAAATGGAATTTATTAGAAATAATTCTGTAGAATACTCTTAATGAAATGGGGGAAATATTAATCAAATTCTACTAAGTGTAAATAACAAGAAGGTTACAAATCAGGACAAACCCATTTGGGGAAAACAGAAAAAAAAGAATATGACTAAAAGGACACAAATCAAAATGTTAAGTGTTATTTCTTTGTAGGATTAAGTGTAATTTTGGGGGGGGTATGTTGTCTATACTTTTCAGGTTTTCTACAAAGAACATGAATTCCTTTTGTAATTAAAAACCAAAAACACCCTTCATATTTAAAAAAAAAAAAAAAAAAAAAAAAAAGAGGCTGCCTTTCAGAATAAATTTCCAGCTTACTTGGGGCCCAGCTGTGAGGAGACCACCTGCCATTCCTTCCTCTTCTGTGCCTTCCTCTTGGGGAAGGGCAGGATCTGGAGAAGGTGGCTCTGGAGGAAGAGAAAGAAAGCAATGAGGCATAAAATTCACAGCTCACCAAGCTAGAAAGTCTCAAGTTTTCACTCTGAAGAGAGTATTCAAATGACATTATAGGTCCCAGGGCTCATTGAGGCTGAATTTGCAGACCTGCAATGGGATATAAATTTTCCAATTTCCCTTCCTACCTCAGAAGTTCCATCAATTCACTCAAACATAGGGAGGCATTAGAGTGTAACAGACTCTCAAGTATTCCAGATCTACCACTTAACAGCAGTGTACAAATCATGTAACCTCTCTAAGTCTCATTTTTCTCATCTGTAAAATGAGGATAATATCCCATGTAAAGTTGCTGTGAAGATTTAAATGCAGACAAAGCAGTTGACACAATGCCTAGCATGTAAATATACAGCTTACAACTATTACCAATTAAGTTCCTTGGAGAAAGTGGCTCTGCAAATTTAAAACATTTGCTTAATCAAAAGAAGAGGTAATGACCAAGTGGGATTCATCCCAGGAATGCAAGGTTGGTTCAACAAATGAAAATCAATCTGTATAACACACTATATTAATATAAAGGGGAAAAAAAAAGCCATATGATCATCTCAGTGAACACCAAGAAGGCCATTTTACAGAATCTGATACCTTTCATGATAAAACACTAGGAACAGAAGGGAACTTCCTCAACTTGATAAGAGGCATTTACAAAAAAACCAGAGCTAAAGACTGATGCTTTTCCCCTAAGATCAGGAACAAGACAAAGATGTCTGCTTTTGCCACTTCTACTCAGTATTATACTGGAAGTTCTAGCCAGAGCAATTAGGCAAAAACAAGCAAACAAGCAAACCACAGGCATACAGATTGGAAAGGAAGAATTTAAACTACCTGTATTTGTGAATGGCATGATTTTGTATACAGAAAATCCTAAGGAATCCACAGAAAACTATCACAGCTAAACAAGTTCAGCAAGGTTGCAGGATACAACATGAATATACAATTAAAAAAAACTCAATTAAAAATGGGCAAAGGATTGAATAAACAGTTCTCCAACTGTATTTCTATGCACTAGCAATGAACAATCCAAAAATGAAATTTTAAATTCCATTTACAAGAGCATTAAAGGAACAAAACACCTAGGAATAAATTGAACAAAAGAAGTGCAAGAGTTTGATTACTGATGTTATAAGCAAAAAAGTATAAATAACATAGGTAGGATACTTATTTTGGTATGGATTAATTTACTTTACTTTCTTAGCCATATCTACCTCTAATCTCTTGTCACTAGTATTCTTCTTAAAGTTGTTTTTCAAAATGTTATTATTTTTTAATTTTTAAAATTAAATTTCACACATCATCCTCAACACTGCTTTTTATATGTAATAGATTTAAAATTGTTGACACCTCTAGTTGACCTTTCTCTGTAGACCATAAAGTCTTTAATTGAGAAAATCATTCCCTACAGACACTGAGGTATCTGTTAAGCTCAGAGCAATTTCTCATAAATGGATGTTATTCTCAATCCTAATTCTTTGTTTTTTTAATGTGTAAATATTTCAGAACAAATGTTTTTATGGATACTGTTACTCTGCTTCCATTTAGGTACTTTTCTTTAATAAAAAATCATCAAATCTCAAAAAAAAGAAAAAAAAAAAGAAGTGCAAGACATTACATTGAAAATTACCAAACATTGTTCAAGGAAATTACAGATCTAAACTTTCTACAAGGTAACAGTAATTAAAATAGTGTGGAACTGATATAAGGATAGACATATAGATCAATGGAGAAGAACTGAGAGTCCAGAAATAAATCCATACATTTATGGACAACTGATTTTCAACAAGAGTGCCAAGAAATTAAATTTCTTTTCAAAAAAAAAATAGAGATGGGACAACTGGATATCTACATGCAAAAGAATGAAGCTGGACTCCTACCTCACACCATATATAAAAACCCAAAATGGATCAAAGACCTAAATGTAAAAGCTAAAACTTCTATAAGAAAATAGATATAAATCTTTATGACCTCCGATTAGGCAATGGGTTTCTTAGACATGATACCAAAAGCACAAGCAACAAAAGAAAAGCTAAACTGGATTTCATAAAAATTAAAAACTCTGTGCTTTAAAGGACACTGTCAAGAAAGTGAAAAGATCTGCAAATCATATATCTTCTAAGGGTCTAGTATCCAAAATATAAAAAGAATTCTTTATATTAAAAACTCAACAAAGGGCTTCCCTGGTGGCGCAGTGGTTTAGAGTCCGCCTGCTGATGCAGGGGACGCGGGTTCGTGCTCCGGTCCGGGAGGATCCCACATGCCGCGGAGCGGCTGGGCCCGTGGGCCATGGCCGCTGGGCCTGCGCTTCCGGAGCCTGTGCTCTGCGACGGGAGAGGCCACAACAGTGAGAAGCCCGCATACCGTAAAAAAAAAAACAACTCAACAAAGAAAGACAAATAACCCAACTTAAAAATGGGCAATGGATTTGAATAGGTATTTCTCTAAGTAAGATACAAACAGCTATTAAGTATATGAAAAGATGCTCAACGTTATCAGTCATTGGAGAAATGCATATCAAACCATTATGAGATACCACTTCACACCAAGATGGCTAAAATTTAAAAGATGGAAAAAAAACAAGTGTTGATGAGTATGTAGAGAAACTGAAATCCTCATACATTGCTACTGGGAATATAAAATGGTGCAGCCACTGTGGAAAACAGTCTGGCAGTTCCTCAGAAAGTTAAACAGAGTTACCAAAGTTACCAGAGTTATACAATAATTCCTCCCCTAAGTATAAACCCTAGAAAAATGAAAACACAACCACACAAAAACTTGTGCATGCATGTTTACGGCATTATTCATAATAGCCCAAACTGGAAACCACCCAAATGTCCAACAACTGAGGAAGAGATAAATAAAACATGGTATAATCCATGTAATGGAATATTATTCAGCCATAAAACGTAGATTCCTTCACGTTACAACATGGATGAACCTTGAAAAGTTATGCTAAGTGCAAGAAGCCAGACACATATATTGTATGATTCTATTTTCATGAAATGTCCAGAATAGGCAAATTCATGAGGACAGAAAGTATTGACTAGATTAATGGTTGCCAGGAACTAGGAGGAAGGGAAAATGTGGAATAATACCAGTTTCTTTTTGGGGTGATGAAAATGTTCTGGAATTAAATAATGGTGATGGACTTCCCCGGTGGTCTAGTGGTTAAGACCTGTGCAGGGGGCATGGGTTGGATCCCTGGTTGGGGAACTAAGATCCCACATGCCGCACGACACAGCCAAAAAAAAAAAGGTGATGGTTGCATAACTTTCTGAATATACTAAAAGCTACTGAATTGTACACTTTAAAAGTGAATGCATGTAAATTATATCTCAGTTAAAAAAAGGTGCTTTCAAAAGCGTCATTTTATTTGATGCTTACAGTTCTTAGAGGTGAACGAGGTAGTTAACGTTATTTTACCTTTTCCTCCATGAAGAAACACAGGCTAAGAAAGCTGGCTGGTACCCCAGAGCTTAAACAGGAATCCTAGCCTTCTGATTCTAAATCTCCAGTATCCTCCACGATTTCACAATCCAACTGGGTTGAACCCATCCTCAATATGAGGTGAAGCCAACGGGCTCCCATTCCGAACATCCCTGATGCTTCAAGTGGGCTGGAAGATCAGAAGCAATAGAGGAGGCCCTGAGTAAGTCCCATTTTCCTTCCCAGGGCCCATTTCTCTCTACTTTCTAATGCTATGGGTCCATCAACAGATCGGAGTAAGGGACAGGACACTCAGAGATGATCCAGGGCTGTGCTCCTCAAACTTTTCTGACCCCGGAATTCTTTATTCCACAAAAAGGATCGTCCCCCAACCACTTGTGGAAAGGATGACCGCCGAGTTCTGATCCGGGTCACACAGCACTGTTAGCGGACAAGCTGGAAGCCACAAACCGCTCCACCACTCCGTCTCACCTCCTTCCTCTAGCATTTGGGTCCCACCTCGCGCCACCGCCTCCCAGCAGTTTTCTGAGCGTCAGCGTCGCTTCACTGCAGCCCCAGCCCCGCTCTGGGCTCTCCTCTCAGGCCTCTCCCCTTAAAGGCCGGGTCTGAGCCTGCGGCGCTAAGCCCGGTTCGGCCTGTCCAGCCGGGTCTTTCACTGTCTCCCCAGCCACAGCCAGGCCTCGGCTGGGGAGCCCGTGGCGCACCTGCCTCGGTCTCAGGCAGAACACCACGTGAAAAAGCCACTGCCAGCTACGCGAGAAAGCTCCCGGTTCCCGCCACCGGCGCGAGCTCAGAAACTGCGGCCGCAGACCCGCCTCTCACTCCAAAGGGGACGCGCCTGACTAGCGCCACTTCCGGTCATGCGCACATGCCTCCCTTCCCCACCGGACTCCATTTCCCAGAAATCTCCGGGCTCGTTACTGGCCAAAGCCTTTTTTTGTCTCTCGGTGCCAGGTTGTGACCCGCACACCCTCGTGGACCGTATTTCCCAGCGAGGCTTCCGCCTGTTCTTGCTCCCAGAATCTATTTCCCATCACGCTTTGTTGCACATGCCTTTCAGGTCCACCGAATCCAATGACTGGGGCCTCTTGGACAGGAAGAGACTTGGCCGCGAAGGCTCACGGGAGCGGTGCTTTTAGCGCAGGCGCAGATCTGCACTAGGTCTAGGCTCCTGGTTTCTGCTCAAGGGTTTGACGTGCCGGGGGCCCGGCTCCGCGAGGTCGTCTCCCTCGTCAGTCAGGCCAGGGGCCAACCCCAGCCACCTTCACGGTCCTCTTGCGCCCTTCTGATAGTTTGGGAGGGGTAAAGGAAGTGAGGGCCCCTCCGTGTGAACGGGGCAGCCGCAGGTTGGCCTGGAACGGTCAAAGTATAAAAGCTTATCAGCAGGAAGACGTCTTCAGTAATCTCAGGGGCAGAAGCACACTTTAACAGTGTTCAGTTAGAAGTGTTGGGAGAGGAGATTCCTGAATCTTCTGTCCTTGGGGGCTTCCATGCTGCCCCGGGGGATATTTCAGTGAGCTTCCTTAGAGCGTTGATGGAATTTCCCCACAAGCCTGTTGATCTTCACTAATCAAGCAATTTTCTGATGAGCAATTTAGTTTCAGAGGCATTTTGACGTTAAGGAGATGAGAATGTGTTACCTGGGAAGCGGAAATGAGTTTGGGGGTCCTAAGCCTCTTCATTTTGTACTGGCTCTCTCCCTTTCAATCATAGCTGGTAGTGTTTTTCCCAATATCGTTCTACATTTGTGGGTCTTCTATGAATCTCATTGGGACTCACTCCATTAAGCAAGTCACACCCACAGATCTCTTTGAGATAAGCTCTTCTCTACCTTGGCCTTGTGTGATTTTTAGGCTTACAACTTTGGAGGTCAGAAGTCTGAAGTGGATCTCACTGGGCTAAAGTCAAGGTGTCTTCAGGGCTATTTTCCTTCTGGAGGCTCGACGGGGAGAATCTCTTTCCTTGCTTTTTCTAGCTTCCAGAGGCTGCCTGCATTCCTTGGCTAGTGGGCTCTTCCAGCTGCTGTGTTCTGCCCGTGCCACAGGCCCAGCAGGTGCTAAACCCATAATAGCCACTAAGAGGTAGCAGGGGGTTTCTTGCCTTAGTCTTGCGAACCCACCTATGGCCACTGGGGGGTAGCAGAGTGGTTCACGCCGCAGCTGATTCCGCCCGTGTCCACTGGGTGGTGTTAGGGAATTTACCTCGTTCTCAGAAGCCAGGATTCTCCTGGAAGTTGTTCTGGGGGTGGGAGTGGGAGATGGGGTGGATGTCGGTTGGCAGCGCACATTTCTATCCCAGGCTGGGTAAAGCGCAGCTTCTGCTGCACCTGTCTTCTGGGGATGTTTCATCCTGCCCCACTTCTTCATGGACCTGTGCCTGATGGTGCTGGACTGGGCTCCTGGGGTAGATAAAGGGCTGGCAGCTGGGGCTGGCTCTTAGTCCCTGAAGCACCTGTGCTCTGATGGGAAGGCCTTAAGGGAGTGTACGGGGACCTCTTAAAAGTGTGTGTGTCCACGGTCCTTGGTACCTATAAGTAGGTGCTGGTAGCAATCACAGGTTGCTGAGGCAGTAGGGTAGGAAATAGAGTATAAAGAGAAACACTTGTAAAGATTTCAAATATCCCCTTGTGAAGCACCCCTAGAGCCTCACAACCAGCCTTGCATGCAGCTCCCCATCTCCACTACAGCCTCCCACCCTCACCTGCACAGCCTTACCACCACCAGCAGCTAAACTGATTGAGCACTTATTCAGTGCCATCCTCAGATCTAAGTGCTTTAGATGATCATCTCCTTTCATCCTCATAACAACCCCACGAGGGAGATAACATCATTATGCCCATTTTACAGACGAATGAACTGAGGCTTAGGGAAGTTAAGCGACTCGTCCTGCTCTCCCCCACCGCTCTGCCCTGGACCACTCCACACTTCCATTCCCCTTGTCTCCGGTCTCATTCCAAAGCTTAATACAAGATGTCAAGGTGGGCACATGCTGGGCTGCACAGCCTGAGAAGTGAATAAAAACAGGTTACGGAATGGGAAGTAGGGCGTCCCACTTCTGTGTAGTGATGCTGGCAAGCATGTATGTTGGGGGAGAGATCTTTTAAGACAGAATGAAATTCTCAACAGAGGTTCTGTCTGGTAAGGTGCAGGTGTGAATATTTTATTATTTATCTAAATAAAGAAGTTAATATTTGTAAAGTGCTTAGGATAGTGCCTAGCAGATGGTTAACTGCCATAAAAAATATATTACATAAATCTGTTTTCCAGTTTTCCTGCAATAAACACATATTACTTATACAATAGACAATAAAAGTAATTTGTAAAAGACTTCTAGCTCCATTAAAGTTAATATGAAGAGAGGCTTCTTTTTTGCAGGAGGAAATCAAGATTTGATGACTAATGATTCAGGGGACTGAACCCAAGGAAAGAGTCAGAAATGACCTCCAAGTGCCAAAGGCAAGCCTAGCTGACCACGAGAAAGCAGATCCATAAATGTTCTTGGCAAGACTCAGTTCGTGGGAGGCCTAGTTTTATGGAAGGGACAGGAAAATGCCCTTCTGGACTGCAGCCCACACAAAGAGGTCATGACCTGATTTTCTGAGTCAAATATTTATTTGGCAAAGTTCCTTCCTGATAATGCAGCCACATGAGAGGAGTAACCATGGCCATCACCCAGCCTCCAAAAGCATCTTCTCCAGAAAACGAGGAACCAAGAGTCCCCCTTCTCCGCTGTCACTTTTGTGTCGTGATGGAGACGGCACATGGAGGACTGGCCACAGGACAACAAAGCGTCTCCGAGATGTTCCCTCCTCACAAGTCACAGGGCAGCAGTGGAAACTGGACCCAAGGGCTGGGAACCTTGTCCCCGTGCTTCACTGGGCTGTAGAGAGCTGGGCAGGAAGGAGGGGCCCCAGAGGACAAGGCTCCAAGGGGCTACAGTCCTGGCTCCTGACTCCCTGGGGGCAGGCGGGGCATCCAGGCTCCAGCTGAGGCTCAGTTTGGAGTCACAGGCGGGCACCATCCCCTCCGAGGCCCAAAGCCGGTCCAGCTAGGAGGGGCAGCCACTCACGGGAAGGGGCTGTCATCGCCCCTCAAAATGGGCTGTGATTTGCTCCAAAGTCTTTCCTTTGGTTTCAGGGACACAGGCCAGAGTGAAAAGGACACTGAAGATGCAGAAGGCAGCGGCCAGCCAGAAGGCACCGTAGGGCCTGAGCACCTCCTGCAAAGAGAGTGGAGAGACCATGCATGGACGCGGCAGGTCAGGAGCCCTCATGCCCCAGCCGAGAAGCCGAGGCCCCAGTCGAGGCCCACCCCGCCCAGGCTCAGGGGAGTGGAGGAGGTTCTGGGGTCCGCCATCCAGAAGCCTGAGCTGAGCACTGTCCCAGGTGTGGAAGTTGTGTGGCAGGGACACTGAGGCTCACTGTGACGAAGTGACTGCCCCCAGGTCAGAGACCTGCTATCAAGTGACAGCTGGGCCTCCTCCCCCAGTGTCTGACCCCAGGGCCCATAGACCTCCGCTCTACACTCAGCTTTGGCCCTGCCCTCTGTGGTCCCTGCCGCCTCAGGAGTCTCTTCTTGGTGCGGGAGGAAATGGGGGAGCTATCAGCAGGTGGCGATGGGGGCGTGTGCACACACGGGGACGCTCAGGGCCCATGCGTGGAGGGGAGAGGGAGCGGTGGCTTTCGGTCAGAGTCAGTCCACTCTCCCAGCCCAGCTCCAGTGACCTCCCAGGTGCCAGAACCAAAGGCCACTCCCTTTCAGCTCCTCTTCCTCTGGGACATGGTGACCCCACCCCTCCCCCCTTGAAGTCTTTCTCTTGGCCTCTCAGCACTGTACACCCCCAGGTCACTCTTAGGTCCTTTGGTGCCATCCCCCTCCTTTACTGTCTGTCCCCTCCAAGCTCCCGGCAAGTAATTTCCGCCCCCAGGCCTCTGCTCTGGTCTTCCTGACATGCTCCCCGGGGCAGCACAGGCCCTACACAGAGTCCGGTCCAGCCCCAAGCATCCACTCCTCTCATGACCTGCCCCCCTTGCCCCGGCCTGGCCTCCGGTGCTTCATCCTCCCACCACTGTCCACTGTCCTACCAGTCCTTGTCATAAAGGGGACCCTGGCCATCTCATTCACTGCTGTTCTGGCACCCTGAACAGGCCTGGACACGGTAGGTACTAGGAGACCTGCAGGGGAACGAATGACTGAACACAGGCGGGCACCTGCAGGGGAACGAATGACTGAACAAATGGCTTGACTGTCTGCACCAGAGTGGTCCCCCCTATTGGAGGGGAGGCCCTGAGGCAGGGACCATGTCTGTGTCAGTCCATCCATGAGAAGGTGGCAAAATGTTGAACTGAACTGATGCTCCCATCAACCCTAAGGGGAAGGTACGTTACCCTTCTCCATTTCCAGTCCGGGAAGCTGGTTCAGAGAAGGGTGAGCAGTACACCCAACATCACCCAGAGGGAGGCGGCCAAGATGGGGATGGAGCCCAGGCCTGTTGACTCCAAAGCCGGAGTTTCTCTCACAGCCCTGCTTCCCAGCCCGTGTCCCCAGAGTCCAATGGGGGATGAGGTCAGCCCTGCTGTCCTTCCACCTGGACAGCCTGGAGGTTCCTGAGTGGCCACAGCCTGGGTTTCTCGCCTGCCCCGGCCCGTCTGCTCCCCTCACCCCTGACCAAGATGGTGTCGCAAGATGCTGGGGCCTCAGCCTGCACGCAGAGCCACGGACCCGAAGTCTCTTGCAACAAGAGTAATTCTGAAAAGCGCTCTCTGCCGACTACTACGTGAGGGGGAGGCCATCGGGGCCCGCACTCACCATGAGGCTGCTGA
>NC_041222.1:351000-383254 GCF_002837175.3 Physeter macrocephalus
AGCAAACACAGCAGCTGCTGATTTACTAGGACAGGGGTCCCCAACCCCCTGTCCGCGGCCTGTTAGGAACCGGGCAGCACCGCAGGAGGTGAGTGGAGGGTGAGCATGTGAAGCTTCATCTGCCGCTGCCCATCGCTCCCATTACCGCCTGAACAATCCCTCCCCGCCGCCCCCATCCGTGAAAAAATCGTCTTCCAGGAAACTGGCCCCTGGTGCCAAAAAGGTTGGGACCACTGTACTAGAAGGGACTATGCACACTGACCCACTGGGGTCAGTGTCCAGGGGACACGCTGAACAACAAAAATATGCTTTTAAACATTTTCTCTTAGAGAAAAGTTTTGTATCTTTGCTTTAAAAAGCATATCGAAGAAAGGACAGAAAAATTTAGGACTGTTTCTCACAGCTTTCAGAAAAACAAACACAGAAGTCATCAAAGAAAACTTTAACTCATTTTTTCCTGGGCCTTCGTGAATCTTAAGAGACTAGTTGCCAGGGAAGGATTGATTCAACAAAGACCTGCTAGGCCAGCCTTTTTCTGTCTCTTTTGGCTGGTTGTACAGAGTTTTGAAAAGCAAGAAGGGGCAAGAACTTTCAAAGGCCAGATTTGACCCTTCCTCCTCAGAAGTCAGCGGCTGGAAGAGATTATAGGTTCCCGGCTGCTGGGATGGACGGGAGTCCTGGCTTTAAGTTAGGGAGAGTTTCAGGATAGATTCCTTCTCCTAGGTCTATATTAGCATCACCTGGGGGAGACTCAAGACCAATTGATTCCCATAGCACACACCCGGGAATTCTCGTTTAACTGATCTGGGTGTATCAGAGCACTGATATGTTTAAAGCTTTCTAGGCAATTACAGCCAGAGTTGAGAAGAAGTGTGTACCAGTGGTTCCCAAACTTTCCCACATCACCTGGGGATCATCTGAAAGTTCTAGAGCCCACGCCACACCCAAGGCCGATGAAATCTCTGTGGGTGGGACACGGGCATCAGTAGCATCTGAAGCTCCTCGATGACTCCAATCGCAGACTAGTTTGGGTGCCACCAGTATATATACGTGAAAGGACAGACTGAGCTGTAATTGACAACAGCTGAAGATAAGGAGACCTCCTAACTATATCTAGATGCTTCTTTTTCTGACTTTTCTATTTTTTTAAAATCTTGCTTTCATTAGGTGTTAAGTCTTCTTCATACAGTATTAGCAATTTTAGTGCACATTTATGTAGGGCTTGTCCAAATATAAACTGTATTTTAAAATTTCTTATAAAGCATAATTAAATCCCTCAGTCTCTTTGACACATCTGAACAGGACTGGGGGAAGCCTGTGGGTTTGGAAACTCTCATCAGGAACAACATTCTCCCTGGAGACAACGTCCTTGTTCTGCCGTGTCCTCGAACCTAAGCCGGAGTGCTGGCCCTGCACCATGCCGACCTCAAGTGGCTCAAGTGTTATCAGGCCTTGACCTGCTTCACGGCGATAAGTGGGCTGCAGAGCTCTGTGACCTGCTTGTCTGTGTGGAGCAGCTCAGTGACAGGCACTCCGGGGTGCTGATGCTCGGAACCCACAAGGTCCTCGTTCGTGCTTCAGTGGAGTTTCGGGTGGGCCCTAGATTTTGTCCAAATCCAGGACATGGTTGTTCTCTGTGCAGCTCAGGCCAGGAGGTATAGACCCCCAGTGCTGATCTGCTTTTTCTCTCTCTCCTAATGGTGTTTCATCCCTTCTTCTTTTCCTAACGGCCTCTGAGAGGATGGAGACGTGGGCTGTACCCTCCCCTGCCACCCAGGCCCCACGCTGTGGGTCTGCAGGGCCTCTGAGAGCAACCTTACTCTCTAAAGGCCCTTCCAGTATGAATTACCAAACAAATGTTCTCAGTTACTCGGTTATTTACATTTAGCTTTTGGACTCTTCATTCCTCTTTTATTGGGAAGTGTGGAATGGTACGGGGAGGCCTGGAAAAGCTGAACAGGGCAATGGGCAGTTATATCATATTATATTGAACCACTTGGACCTACAAAGATGGCAGCTTCAGGTGGTGCAGCCGAAATAGTACGTCGCATGATACTGACACGATAAATAATACACAATTTTAAAGAAATCCTCATCACGGCATGACAAAATTAGAAGACACAACTCTTAGCCTTCTAGGTTCCCACTTGCCCCCATATCTGTCAACTGACCCTGTTGGCCTCCACATGGTGCAGCCTGAAGGCCTCCCCCGTGCTCTCGTTCACCACGTCGAATTGGTGCCGGTAAGCCACGCAGATGAGGTTGTCACTCTCTTCCGATGGCCCATCTACCAAGGTCATCACCGAGGGAGAGTCGGACAGACAGATCTCCTGTGTGGTGGACAATGATGGAGGAGAAAGGGGTGAGGACAGAGCAGCCACCTTCGTATCAACCCCCCACTGCCCGCCCCCGTGCAGAAGAGTTCCCCCGCCAGGCCCCTGCAGAGCCCTGTGCTTGCAGGGGAGGCAGGGGTGGGAAAGGACGGGAGGGATGGTGCCTGACTTCTTCTCCTACAGCCTGTCCTCGAGGCTCAGCCCTCTGTCCACTGCAGAGGGGAGAGGCCAGGAAACAATTTTACAAAAGCAATTCAACAGTGTGGCCTGTGTCAGCCCTCAGACTGTCTGGTCCCGTCCTGTCATTTAATAATAATGATAATAACAGCTAATGTTAACAGCTCCAGGCACTGTTCTCACTGAATCCTCATAACAACCTAATGAAGCAGGTAAGGCTGTTATTCTGTTTTACAGGTGAGGAGACTGAGGGTCAAAGGTCACATGACTTGCCTACGGTCACATGGTTTATATGTGGCAGAGCCAAGATCTGAACTCAAGAAACCTGACTTCAGAGCTTATACTCCATAAAAATGCACATGCTCGGCATAAATACTCATTAAGATGGCTAAGCGCTGTATGAGAAGACTAACATCTATTTAAAGCAAGATTGTAACTTGCTTTAACTGTTTTGCTGTTCTGTCCCCCGGAATTGCATATTAGCAGAAACTGAAACGCATAATTCAGGCAGCTTTAACGCTAGGCAAAAGTAACTTCTCAGCTCACTATGGGCCTACTCTGCCTTAGTGGCCAATGGTTGACATATCTGACACCTTAATGTACCATAGTTTTTATTATTATTTTTTAATATGTTTTACTTATTTGGCTGCTCCGGGTCTTCGTTGTGGCACGCGGGATCTTCATTGCGGCATGCGGGATCTTTAGTTGCGGCATGTGGCATCTAGTTCCCTGACTGGGAATCGAACCCGGGCCCCCTCCACTGGGAGCACGGAGTCTTAACCACTGGACCACCAGGGAAGTCCCTGTACCATAGCTTTTAAAAAAGCTAGAATGGTAAGATCGGGAAGGGCCTTGATGCTCCAGGAGGCTTCTCTCACAGGCTCCACACTCAGCCCAGCAGCAAATCCTACTGACTCAGGCAAAGGGGCAGCTTTGTCCACCACACCTTTCCACCTGCCCAGGACCAAAGCTGACCTCGTCTCCTGCCAGGGCCCTGCATCAGCCTCTTAGCTGGACTTCATATTCCACTCTTGGCCCCCTACTCTCTCCTCTGTCCAGTAGCCAGCATAGCCTTTTTAAAACCTGCCGCTTCTCTGCTTCAGACCTTCCCGTGGCTCCCGCTTTTGCTCGGTGTCAAAGCCAACGTCCCTGCAATGGCCTTCGGGGCCCAAGAGAACCTGGTCCCCATACACTGACCCCTGTCTGTCCCCTTGGCTGTAGCCGCCCAGCCTCTTGGCTGTGCCTTGAGCCGGGCCACTGGGCCCTCGCTGGCCGCTCCCCTTCTGCCCGGAGACCCTTTCCCCAGAGACCCTCATCACTCGGTCCCGTCTTTCATCTGGATCTCCCCTCAAAGGTAATCTTTTCTGAGAGGGCTTCTGAGATACCCTTTCTAAAAGAGATCCCCTACCTCCCCAATCCATGATCCTCTGTTTCCTTACCCTACTTTACTGTTATCCTCAGGACTCATAGACTTATTGGCCTATTTCTGTTGTCCTGCAACTAGAAAGCAATCTCCACAAGAAAAGACACTTTTTTCTTGTTGTTCATTGCTGTATCCCCAGGACCTAGAACAGCATCCTTTTTTTCCTCCTTCCAGTTTTATTGAGATATAATTGACATACAGCATTGTATAAAGTTAAGGTGTACAATGATTATCTGACTTTACGTACGTCATAAAATGATCACCACAGTAGTTTAGTGACTATTCATCACTTCATATAAATACAAAATAAAAGAAAAACAGAATTTTTCCCCTTGTGATGAGAACTCTTAACTTCCATATATAACATACAGCAGTGTTATTATATTTCTCGTGTTGTACATTACCCCCCTTGTACTTATTTGTCTTACAATGGGAAGTTTTTACCTTCTGACCACCTTCCTCCACTTCCCCCTCCCCCCACCCCCTGCCTCTGGTAACCAGGAATCTGGTCTCTTTTTCCATGAGTTTGTTTTTGAAGTATAATTGACTTTAAAACTGTGTTAGTTTCTGGTGCCCAACATAATGAGTCTAAATTTCTATACATTTCAAAATGATCTCCACTAGGGCGGCATCTTTGGGTGCTCACTGGTATGAATGAGCTGGATGGTGTCAGAAAAGCCCCGTTCACCTTAGTCTTCTGGGGAAACCAGGGCAACAGGCGAGGGCTCCCCAGTCAATTCCTGAACGCCAGTGGATGACAGACTCTGGGTGGAAGGAGGGAGTCCGCCTCGTGACACCTTGGCCAGGAGCCAAGCGATCTGCTGAGAAAACCTACCCTGATGTATTGGAATTCTTCAACAGGTGACTCGGACAGGGGAGATAACAGTGACATGCCGGTCACCCCGCTTGGCTTGCTATGTTTCCTCGTGACCAGAAGCAGTTTATTCCGAATGGCAACCACAATCCTCAGCTCTCTGCTATGGTGAGTGTTAGTGGCATACAAGTGGCAGCCTGGGAAGAGAAATCAACGATGCTGAACACACAACGAGAGGTGGGAAGCCCCCAAGCTTTGACAATTTGGTGATACCTAAGAACCCCGGAAATTAAGCATAACCCAGTGAAATGACTAAGAAACGTTCCTGCCACCAGGCAAAGTGGGACTTGAAATAAAAATTAGGTTGAATTACAGGACAATTAAGGAAGTCATGTTCCCTCTCTATTAGAGTTTGTGGACTTAGCTTCACACCCATTACATGATATGAACTAAAGTGAAGGGTGATCAGAGTTCTGGGAACCAAAGTCTAAAAGTCTCTTTTCACAGGTTTGCTCACAGAGCTTAACTCATTCCCAAACTTGTCAAACAAGACCTAGAATTTCCTTGAGTCCTCAACCTGCTTTTCTATCGCTCAAGCTCTCTTAGGGAAGAGTGATGCTACCTTTGTGATGTTTCCAAGTGAAAACAAATAAAATCAAACTCCCACTCATTTTTCTTCTCAGTAAAATCTGGGCAGTCTGAGAAAAAGATTAATTGGACAGAAACCACCAAAATATGAAGAATCGAGTCACCTTTGGTTTTCTCCAGCTTGTTTTCTCTGCAGTCATATTTGCCCTTCACGGCCTGCTTGCCCTCGATGCCCCTCTGCACAGCGCTGAGCCTGAAGACAAAGAGGCGGGCGTCTTTTCCTGGTGGGATAAAGCAGACAGAGGAGATGGATGGAAAAGTAAGACGACCTGGAAGAACTGAAAGGGTGGATTGTATAGGGAAACCACTGCTCGAGGAATCAGAATTTGAGGTGTTCCAGAATCCAGGAGAAACCCGGCATTGCCTTTATGTAATGATGCAATCAAGGATGCCCCCCCCCCATTCTCTCCCTCACCATCCCCTCCTCAGAGGACATAGGGGCCACCAAGGGCCCTGAGCCCTGGGGTCCAGGAGAAGAAACAGTTGGCACCACTGATGCAGCCAGAGCCCCACGACCCTTGTGTCGGCCGCAGGCTACACTCTTCCCTTCCTCCCAGAAAACGTCACCTGGAGAGGAGTACCACCTTTGTCTGCTCTGAAAATCAGAAGGTCCAGCGCCTCCAGCACATGCATCTGCTTCACGGTCAGAGTTTTGTCAAACACTGGCACTGATGGAAGGTCATCTGGAAGAGGAAACCTGGTTACCCGATGCTACAACCCAGCCCACACTTTCTAGAACCTACAAAACGTGCCTGTGGATAGTTTTGGACCCCGGTTCTCCCTAGGTGAGAAGGAGGACAGTTTCTAGAGCTTTCATAAGGGCTACCCAGAAAGTTCAAGCACTAGTCTCCTCTTAGCTCAGGGAGAAGGACTGGCATTTCTTTCCCAAAGGTATTCACAACTCCATACAGGGAGCATAACAGCAGGGCCCCTAAACTGTATTCTTCTCCTCAATGTTCATCAAAGAAAAAGCAGCATCTCCCAATTCCAATTTTTGCTGGGATTATTCCAAAGAAATGAATACCAAGTTTTAAAAAATGCTAATAAGCTTAGCCATTTCTCTTGAGCATTTTCTGATTTTTTGTCATGTTTGAAATCACAACACATCTTAGGTTAATTTGCATATTTCTCAAGAAAGCAAAATTAGAATTTCCTTTTGTATATAAAATAAAAACAAACTTCCTATTGCAACATGCCCTATGTCCGTGTCAATAGTAATTTACCCATAAATTTTCAGTATTTCTCCATATAGGAATATGAAATCTCCTTTTTAGACAAAAATAAAAGAAGAGAGAAATATCAATCACGTTTCCCAAATAACAGGAAAAAACTAATTTTAGTGGAAACGTTTGGGAAGACGTGAGGTAAACAGATGATTAAAGACACTGCAATTATACATAGGATTTGTTTTTAAGCTTACTTACTGGGATCTTAAATTGCCAGCAATTACTTTGCTCCTGGGGGTCCCTTGGACAAAGAGGGCTAAAAGAATTAAGGCTGTTCCATAAGCAAAGGGTCTGTTCTGAGCTTGACATAGACTCAGGGCAAGGCAAAGATGTCCCAGGATGGTATAGACATATTAGGCAGAAGTGTCTAGCTTATTCTTTACCTGCACTTCGAAGACACTTAGGTCTTCAAGTGTTCGGCTGTGGGTGTGGGTGTTTCCTTAATTGTAATTTAGGTGTGAGAGGCCCTGAGGATCTTGGCTCTTCCAGAAACCTGTCTGTCTGGGAGTTCATCCCTCCCTGGATGGTGCCCAGGAGGAAGTAGAGCTTTTATCATCCTACTCCTGCAGGCCTGTGAGAGCACTGTATTTGTCAGAGCACAGAGCCTGCTAGGCTCTTATTAGACAGAGGGCTTGGCTCTAGTTGCCCTTCATGATCGGGGCAAATGTAAATTCTGTGACAGCCCATCAAACACTTTCCTGCTCCTCTAGCCCAGGCCTTCCCAAGAGGATTGATTCTCAGGCTCTTTGGGCTTCTGCGGGGGCAGACTCAATTTTTCAAACCATGAAATGATCATTCCAGTACCCGTCTCTATGTTTGACTAAGTGACTGTGCTTGTTTCATTTTGTGAATGACAGTTCACATAAACTGAGGGCTTCCTACATGCCAGGCCTTAATGCGAAGTGTTTTATGTGTCATTTAATGTAGATTTCCCAGTGACCCTACTAGGTAGGAACTTCTAATACTCTCATTTAACAAATAAGGAACCTGAGGCTCAGAGGTGATAGAAAATTGTCTAAGCTCACGTCTTGAGCTTGCAGAACCCAACTCTGTGCAAGGACAAAGTCTGGGCTCTTAGCCAGTGTTGTAGCCTAAAAACAGCACTGCATCCCTGTGGATTGATGGGGTGAGCACGGGAAAACTGTGCCGTAAGGAATTAATGTGACAGAAGCACTTCATTTTACAGTTAAAACAGAGGGATACTGTGTGGCTGCCTGACTATGTACAGAGTAAATTAGCATTTATTCTCCATCTATCTTTCTCAGGTGGCTAAACAGGTTTATGTACAGCACAGGAAGGAAGGGAAGGAAAGGATATGAGAAAGTGACGTGGATTCAATGACTATTTCATAACATGGTTTCCTTCTTGTAATCTCTTTACGAAGAAACAATCTTTTAGAGCTGGCTTTTCTATTACTGCAAAACCAAAACAAATGGTGATAGCATATTTAATCAGTATTTAGTCTCCCTTCAGAGTAGGTTTTGCTACACTTAGAATGCAAAGAATCTTGATGTTTAATAGTGACCTCGAAAGGAGCAGACTCTCAAGGGGGTAAGTCTAATGAAATTAAGCAGAGGCTAATGGTATAGAGTGGAACTTGGCATGAAATGAAATGGAGAGATTCACTCACAGAGATAATTCGTAATACAATTAAGTGTAGACAAGAAAAAGGTAAACAAAGAAATAACAAGAGAATTATGGCTTAAAAGCGCTACAAGGAATACAAAGAAAGCCTTAAGGGTTATTCTCTTTTTAGCAAAGGCAAACAGGGATGCAGTACTGCATAACTAGGACATGAAAGTAATAATCTGAGTAATACATCTAAGCTGGTGGTGGGTGTATATGGCTACCACCTGTGTTAAGACAACGGCCCTCAAGTTTGAAAGAAAAGAATTTCCTGGCAGTCACAATAATCCTTATATCTGACACTTCCATTACATTTTGGATACGTAAAGATGAAAATTTCAGAAAGGGACTTGGTAATCTCGGTTTGGATTTTACATTTACATAGAAGCAACTCAAATAGAATTGTTTTTTCTGTTTTTAGGCAAGCCTTACAAATAGTCACTATGAAACATACTTTCTCTTTCTTAAAAAGGCAAACAGGTAGAATTTGACATTCTTTTCATCACAAAAATGTTCATAATTATTTGCCCAGGAGTATAGTCTTGGAAATCTGCATCAAGGTAAAGACAGTAACACTGGTAGAGTTTAATTTAATTTTAATAAAATGTAGTTAGTTTAGTGGAGAGAGCACTGGACAAGGAATCACCTCTGGTTCTGGTTCCAGATGTGCCACTAACCAGCTGTATGGTCTTGGGCAAGTCACATCATTTCTTTAGGCCTCCGTTTCTTCATCTGTAAAACTAAGAGACTAGACTAAACCCCCAAGGTTTGTTTTTTTAAATAAATTCTTTTACTTGGTTGCACTTTGAGCAAAATCTATAGATTCTGTTACCTTCTGGCAAGTTCATAGGGATAGAGTAATGATGATAGCGACTGTTTGGTAAGTTACTGCTGTGTGCCAGACGCTGCTTTAAGCACTTACGGGTAAGTGAGTAACTTCGTGTAATCTCTGCATCTCCTCCCTTGCGGTTAGGATCATCATCCTTATTTTGTTTAGTTCATCATTTCTCATTATTATAAACTATTTTTTAGCTACTTAAAAAATTACCCCCACTTTAGGAGAAACCTGAAGCTCAGAGAGGTTTTCTTCAACATCACCAAGATTTTCTAATTGTTTTATAAAAGTTTCTAAAATGAAATATTTAATTTAAATTCTGAATTTATGAATTTTAAGTTATCTTGCTTTTAGTAAATTAGTTATATACACAATTATATATGTGTATATATGTGAATTTAAAAAATTATGTTATGGATACAACATTTAAAGATATAGCAAAAATAACAGATAAGGTCAGAAATAAGTCCATTATAAAGTCTTGTCCACTTCTCATCGTCCTACAGGAGGCATCTAGCACGGGGCCCGGAACACAGCACGTACTTATAAATGTGCTGAGTCAGGGACCGAGGAGGGAGTAAAGGTTGAGGCCAAAGATGGGAAGATGCTGCAGTTTTAGGCCGTTACGTTACTCTCACAGGAGGTGGCCTTCAGGATGCTCATAAAGCATCACTGTGGTAACCAGAGACCGGGAAGCCTGCTCCTGTGCACGGAGGATGTGCCCTTGGAAGATGCTGTCTCTACACCTATGGCTCCCTCTGAAGCCCCAGGACATGAATTGCTACTAATGTTTAGCTCTTTTACCATTCATTAGGAGTCTGGAAGAATCCAAGGGGCCTCCTGCTGGAAAGGACCACACAGTCCTTGAGGCTAAATTAAATCCCCACTCGAAGTTGAATGCCCTCTACGGCATCCTTGCCAAGGTCATGTCTGATTGGTGACTGATCTGTGGTGACAGGGAGCTGACCGCCTCCCTGGGGGCAGGCTGACCCACCCGGCTGTGAAAAGTTTGGTTTTATATTGAGATGAGATCTGTCTTCCTGTCAAAATCTTTGTTTCTCTATCCATCAGATATAGGTTATCTAAGATTCTTATTGTTTGTTTTGGATACTGAGTACTTTTCGAATTAGAAATCTTCAAAGAAAAAAAAAAGCGTTTCAAGAGAGGGCATATCCTTGAGACAGCGGCTCTAAATAACAACCTGCCCGTGTCAATTTAAAGTAAAATTTTGGAACCATGATAAGTATTGGCCGCAAAGGAGATTTTCCTTGCAGGTTATTTGATATCCACAGACTAATCGGAAGGGATGAAACTGTCATGCATGCCCGCGCCCCACCCCCCCACGGCCCCGGCTTCCCTGTTGAAAACAAGGGAGTAATTTTTAAGGAAATAAAGCTCTGCTAAGGACACTGCTGAGGACCCATTTATCTAAAGGGAGCTGACCGGTGGTCACCCATCTTAGAAGGACTACAAGTTATACAAAGAGAGACATTTGAAGGAGCAGCTACTCACTAACCATCCACTAGCAAGACGCCAGCATCAGTGGAAACCAGCAAGGCCTGGCCCCAGGGATCTGCACACACGGCTTCGTGAGGGAAATTACTGCAGAAACACTGGGGCTCCCAAGGCTGCGAGGCAACCAAGCATCAGAAGGTAAGTGCACCAGGAAGAACACGCCAGCCCATCAGGTGGAAACGCACAGCACAGCACCGCCCAAAACAGCAACACAGATGCCCTCGAACCCTGGGAGCTAGAAGGGCTCTGACTCCGTTACCTTCCTTAAGAAGAAAGGTCGCCTTCCAGAAACGCACGCAATAGGAAAAGGCTGGAGTCACACGTTTCTGGCACCGTGACCAGAGTCTATATCGTAATGACGCCCCACAGGGGCAATAGGAGCATTGGTAACGTTTTCTAAGCAAACGTTTCTCTTTATTATAAAAGGAAGCCCCACCCAACTCTCTAAAGTCAGATTCCTGTGTTGCTGATTTGGCAAAATTATTAAACCGTACACAACGCAAGAAGTTGATATCGTCTTAACATGAAAATGCTTACTGACCCATTTAAGGCTACAAATCTTCAAGAAAAAAATAACACCTGTTTGCAGGAATATGGCGAGGGCTGCTGATGAAACCCACTCGTGTTCCCCCACGTGACACATTCACGTCACGGAACTCACATCCTTAGTTTCATTCCATGTCGGGCAGGAAGAGTCAGCACCACCTCACTGCTGCCTCGGAGCTGCGGCCGATGCCTGGAGTCTGCAGGCGTTGTTCGTGGCTTCTGAGCCACACCAGAATCAGGGACATTCTCAACCGAACCATTAATTTCCCTCCAAAGCATGTGGCTTGCCCTCAAGGGACAAGGAAGTCTGTGGAGATTCTCAGGGACGAGTTGAAGTCCCATGTCTTCACTTTTACCTGGGGCTGTACAAGAGCCCGTGTGCATGCGTAGGTGTGTTTGCATGGGCCGGGTGAGCACACGCTCGCACACTCAAAGTCGAAGCGATGGCTCTGAGGTCACCTGCAAGGGTGTCATTTGGGATGAGGGTAAACACTGTGTGCATTATTGCTGTCTTAGAAAAGTATGCTTTCCCTTTATAAAACCCAACAGCCGCAAAATGAATATCCTAATTGCTAAGATGAGGCTCAGGCTGTTGTGAAAAGATCACACAAAGAATGTGAAGATATTTTAGAAACTGAACGAGGGCTGCACAAGTGCAGGTCATTACTTGGAATGGCAGTTCCCTAAGATTTCTGGAAATTCTGAGTTTGTGACTTAGAGCAGGAGGATATGGAAAAGCAAAGCCAATGTACATGCCAACTGGGCGACAGACACAGACGCTAGAGCATTAGACACCAAGGTGGAAAGCCAACTCCGAATAACAGAATGTTCTCTGAGTGCAGGACACAAGATCAGAACCCTTATGCAGAACTGGAGTTTTTAACCCAGAAGATCTAGGGGCCCTGAAGGATCCAGGGGGACTTAGGGAGGTCCGTGAAGCCCTGAAACTGTATTCAACGTGCTGTATAGGTGCCATTCGTAATTTTAATGGGCTGGAGTGTGTGTGTTGGGGGCATGGGGGTCCACTGGCTTCACGGGCCCTCAAAGTGGCTAGGGACTGCGAGAGTCTGAGGCCATCACGTAGGAGGTGTCAGCGATGAGAACTCAGCCCCAGACCCACAGACGCTCTGGTCTGAGGCCTGATGGCATTTATCATTGCACTGGACTCCCTGTTGCCACGTGACGGGCTTGGTGCAGATTCTGAGGGCAATGATGTGGTCTTCGGGCCTTCCTGCCCAAGCCCAGAACTCTTTACTGGCTCCCCCCTAAGGACGTCAACACAGCTCATGAAATGATGGATGCCTAGGAGACTGACAATGCCCATTCTCTGGAAGTAGAGCGCTCTCGGGAGCAGCATGTGGGACTCTGGCCTCTGCGGAGCCAACTTCACAACAGTCCATGAGGGCCTGTAGAGTAGTGTTTCTTCAAGGATGGCCCGTGGCCCACTGGTAGGTCATGCGCTGATCCAAAAAAATGGAAGCTCTTTCTTTGTCGTTTACCGGTGAACAAGTTACTTTCATTTTTATGTACACCTAAGAACTTCTAATTAAGAAGGTTACTAAATCTTACTGGAATTTGTTATCTATAAAGGGCTTGACAACACTGCAAATTCTACTCTTCATTGGAACAAGCAGATAGTGGGAATTTTTGCAACCTTTGGAACCTTTGGAAGAGATGCTTTGCCATCGGTCTTGTCTGAAATTGGCTGTGGTTTTTCCACATCAGTTGTATTTTGAGCTCATCATTTTCTTGAAACCAGACTTTAAAGTTTGTAGGTTCTGCAATTCAGATACAGATCATCCATACCTTTACTGCGAAAGTAGATGTATTCGTAATTCTTTTGCTTTTACGATGGCCATTTCTCCAGTGATGCACTGTCTGTGGATTTGTTCCATTTAACTACCTTTTACATATTCTGAACATAGACATATTTCAGTATGTAGGGTATGGGCTTTACAATACAAAATCACGCAAACAGTAAGTTTGTACCGTGGCTTGTTTTCATTGTTTTCTCTCCTATGCTTGATGACCACCTAGTTCTTTTTCCACAGGAAGTGGAAATGAGAAGTAGATACTCAGGCCACAGAATTATTGGTTTGGCTGAATGAACTGTAGATGAAGCAGTGGTTGCTCAGCTGTGGTCCTCTGACCAACACCATCAGCATCAACTTGTTAGAAATGCAGATTCTCAGGGCCCACTCAGACCTACGGAATCAGAAACTCTGGGGGTGATTCTAACACACACTAAAGCTTGAGAAATACTGCCCTAGAGCCTTGCCATGTAGTGTGTCCATGGTCAGCGGCACAGGCACCACTTGAGATCCTGTTAGAAATGTAGCATCTTGGCCCTGCCACGCAGAGCTGTTGATGAGAACGTGCACTTGGTCAGAATGTCCAGGCGGTCTGTAGGCACACAAGGCTTGAGGAGCGCTGCTGAGCCCAGTCTGCTTGTCCAGGTCCCGTCTAGCAGCTCTGCTCCTTTAAGCAAAGGCACAGGCACAATATGGAAACAGGGAGGCTCTCACTAGATGCTACCCAACTTTATCTGGGGCTTCCCCTGCGGACTCCGCTGTAGACAAGCTGTTCCTCCTCCTGCTCCACAAAACTCTTTCTAAGAATCTCAATAACTTCATTGAGGACAAAGGACATTCACATTTGAACTTGAAAGCATCATCGACTCACCTCTTTTTTACAGATCCCCGCTGCCACCAAGCTTGATGGAGCATCCCCTCTCACGATGGATTTCAGTTTTAGCGCCTTACAGAACAGAGATCTCTTTTAGTTTATCAGGCAGTAAAAGAACAGCAGGATCAACAAGTATGATTTGAAAAAAAATTTTTTAATGAAACAGGAGTAATTTCAGGCTAAAGTTTCAGATTCCCATGCTGCGCTATCATTGAAGATAAGGAACGGAGTCAGCTGGACCTGGTGAAGCCCTCATGACTCCAAATGCTTTCTGTCATTTCAACTAATCGGTATATCAGTACAGTGATTTCCAAACCATCAGTGGAAATGTTGGTATTGGAAAAAATCCCCAGGTCCCTCCTCAAACTTGATGAATCAGAATCTCTGAAAGTAGAGTCAGGGTATCTTTTTTTGTGTGTGTTTTAAATATTTATTTATTTGGCTGCACTGGGTCTTAGTTGCGGCATGTGGGATCTAGTTCCCTGCCCAGGGATCGAACCCGAGCCCCCTGCATTGGGAGCGTGGAGTCTTAACCACTGGACCACCAGGGAAGTCCCGAGTCGGGGTATCTTTAAACATGGACCAAAGTTGGAGGGCCCCAGTAACAGTGCACCTGCTTTGGGAAAAGGTTATCTTTGCCGTTAAGCTTTCCTGATCGCCTTGCTATTGGCTTCGACTTTCGGGTCAGAACCTTGTCTGAAGCTGGCAGCTCTCCTCCTCCCTCCTGTGACATGGGACCAAGGCAGAAAGCTGTGTCACCTCCAGAACTGAGAAATACTAATGTCACGTAGGAGCAAGGCAAAGGGGGAATGGTTTCCTCCCAAACCTGGAATAAGGTGATGCCTGGGAGCCGCCTCACTGTGACGACTACTTCCAAGCGGTAGGGGGAATCCAGGTCTCCTGCGAGGACACCCCCTATGTGCTGACTCCTGCCAGGGAGGAGTTCAAGGTGCTTTCCCTAAATTGGCTCCCCACACTTCAGAAAATTCCCGGGAGGCAGGCAAATGATACGAGCTCCCTTATCAAGAGGGAGCCCAGCCTGGGCCCTGTGGCCTCTTGCTCCCAGCCAGTGCCATCCCGCTTCAGCATAGGGCTCTCCTCTCACTCACGCCTGCAGAGAGCTACGCCTACATGGTTATCAAAAATCTCCTTCGTCTAGGGACTTCCCTGGTGGTTAAGAATCTGCCTGCCAACGCAGGGGACACAGATTCGAGCCCGGGTCCAGGAAGATCCCACAGGCCGTGGAGCAACTAAGCCCATGCGCTGCAACTACTGAGCCTGCGCTCTAGAGCCTGCGAGCCACAACTACTGAGCCTGTGAGCCTAGAGCCCATACTCCGCAACAAAGAGTAGCCCCCGCTCGCCACAACTAGAGAAAGCCTGTGCGTAGCACCGAAGACCCAACACAGCCAAAAAAAAAAAATCTTCGTATAAACAACAAGGTCCTACTGTATAGCACAGGGAACTACATTCAATATCCTGTGATAAACCATAATGAAAAAGAATATGAAAAAGGATATATATGTATAACTGAATCACGTTGCTGTACAGCAGAAATGAACACACTGTAAATCGGTTATACTTTAATAAAATTTAAAAAAATCTCACTCGTGGTTCCACAATAATCCTAAGAGAAGTGACAGAGCTCTTCCAGGAGTATGCAAACATAACATTCTTTGCAGGCGGGCCATCTGGTTTGGATGTCAGAATAAAACAGGTATCAGAATAAAACCCACCTGCCCTATTCTAACGAACTCTGCCTGGCGGGCCTCCTCTTTCTTCCGCGCTGACTTGGGCGACTCTGGTAAGACATCACTGAAAGATCGTCTATTAAGCATGTTCTGAAAAAGAAAGACAAGTTATGAATTCCAGAGATGGTTGTCAAATCTCATCCTTTGGCTTCTCTTAGTCCACAAACCTATTTGTCCAAATGGTCCTACTTCTGCCTTCTCTATTCACTCTCTCAATAAGCATCTATGAGGCACCGCTTAAGTGCCCGCCAGGTCTGTGCTAGATGCAAGGGATTAAGGAGCAACTGGGGGAGAGCCCGCCCCGTGGAGGCTGAGAGCACGGGCTCTGGAATCAAGCAAACCAGCACCCCCCTCTTACTAAGTGCCTAACAGCGTGGTCGGCCACCACGCTGCACAGCTCCAAGGATGCCATTCTCAGAGAGGGGCACCCCTGGAACACGACATACAAAATTCTATGTGAACGGTACTCCCTGGAGTTGTGCAACTCTGTGGCCTTCTGGGTAACTTTGGGCAAGGGAGTTAATTTCTGAGTCTCAGTGTCTTTGTGTGGCTAATACCGGTCTCTGAGGTGTGTTACGAGGACTAAGTGAGGAAATGCATGGAAGGTGCTTGGGCACATACTCAGTAAATGTTAGTTTTCTTCCAAACTGCCGAGAACTGGGTGCACACATGCAATTAGCAAGTATTGGCTGAGCATCCACTGCTCTGCCGGATTTGGGGGATGTGATGCACATGGTCTGTGTCCTGGTGGAGCAGAGTCTACGGGGGAGACAGATTAAGAAACTGATTACATGACTGGCACATGGGATAATGTCTGTGAAGGGGAGGTCCGTAAAGCATGTGGAGGCATTTCACAGGGGCACGTGGCTTCAGCTGGGGAAGGCTGCTAAGGCAGTGATGTTTCAGCTGAGACCTGAAGGACAACACGTATTCCTCTTGGTACCCTCTCTTCACCGTTTCCTGACTTTAAGGAAAAAAGGGAATGGACAGATTGCCGATTATGGCTGGCTCTTTAGGGCCCTGGGGTTGGTCTGGACCAATCCCTGTGAGTAGTTAGGGTGTATTGATCAGCCAGAAGTCAAGGGCACCTATAACATGGTGGTGGTCACTGTGTTGAAGGGAAAGGACTGCACGAGCAGCAGCTCGTTTTGATGTTCTTCATCTCTCCGGGTGGCCACCTGAGACCGGACACTGCATTTATGTTCATACGTCAGTAGCAACTCCTTTTGCTGGAGTTTGTAGCTGTACCAATGCTAGGGAAGTCTCCCCGCTTGTTCTGCGCTTCCTTGCTAAATTTGAGAAATACTTCTAAACAACGATGATTTCATTTTGCATTAACACTCGTTAGTCACTCTGACATGTGGCGATCTCGCACTGAGTCTAGAGGCCTCCAAAAAGCATGGGTGCCCCTCGAAGCGCTGGGTTCCTCAGGGAGGTACTGGGTCCCATCAGTGTGGATACACCTTCAGCCTAGGAAGTATCTGGCACAAAGTGGATTTTCAGTAAACGTACATGCTTATTTCAGTGCCTGAATATGGGGCTCGCCAGTAAATCTCCAGAAAACCTTATAGAGCCCCCAGTCTCTCCCCGAAAATCCCCACTTTGCCTGTCTATCAGCTCCATGGCACGGGTAATGCTGAGCAGTACCCCCAAAGACAGATACCCCAAAAGTACTCTCAAATGCTCCAGGGATTGCTGACTGACATTCATGCCCTCAGCCTGCATCTCGACTTCCACAGGCCTTGGCTTTATGAAAATCACGCTCCTGTATATGGACATTCAACATCCCTTCTTCCCGTGACAACCATGAGAGAACAAGAGACCCTGGAGGCCACAGTCCAGTGTTGACAGCAGGATCAGGCGACTCTATGCTTTTCTGACCAGGACTCATCGCTAGGACTTGTGTTCTCAACTCAGACCCCATGAGAAGGAAAGAACACCACGGACCCAGGGTTACCTTATGCAAATCTGGCATCAAATCCTGGTATAAAGATCGAATCAACATATCTAGAGTTCGTCGACGTTTCTGGGCGAATGTTGGGGTTTCCAGAGTGGCTTTTTCACCATTAATTACTAAAATAAAGCAAGTTAAAAAGGGAGTTACAAATATTAACAGCCTATTGAAGAATGCCCTTCTCAAGGAAACTCCTCACAGTAAAGGCCACCCACTTTCCTAATACTGGTATAACTCTTCTTTCATGGAAGAATGCTTAAAAACTCTCTAAATTTCTCTGTACAAACCCATAGTCCACAGGTATGTCTCTTACCCTTCTTGTTGGATTACAAGCTTCCTGAGCAGAGGGTACATCTAATTACTTGAAGACCTAGCACACACCCAACGTGCCCTCGTCCACAATTCCACCCACTCACCCACCCATCCATCCATCCATCCATCCACCTACCCACCCATCCACCCACTCATCCAACACATGGGCCAAACCACCAGGATGCCATTCAATGGGATTAAATATATATTTGCTGCATTTTGTTAGAAAAAATAACAATTGCCTAAGCAGAGTACTAGGATTCTTAGCTCAATGAAAGTTTCTTCTGGAAGAAAAAGCCGGTGGTTTAGTGGACAATAGACACAGAGAGTCAATAAAGTGGAATGTCCAGTTACACATTAGAGCACAGAATAGAAAGTGTGCAGTACAGTTAGGAGCTTGAGGTCAAGACAGTTATGGGTTTGAATCCCAGCTGTGCTGTTATCTGTGCATTTTTAAGCAAATTATTTGGATTCTTGGGGTCTCAATTTTCTAGCTTGTAAAATGGATATAACCATATTTCCTTATAGGGTTGTTGTAAGAATGTAAGTCATATAATACGTATAAAAGAGCACAGAGCTAGGCATATCAAACTGAATAAATATTAGCTATTTGGTGGGTAGGATGGTAGGTATAGATGAGAACCCAGGAGAGACCTTCACAACCCTGTCAGAAAACTACGCTTCTCGTGAAGAATTAACAGAACATGGAATGCAATCAATGCTTAAACAATGATGTCTTCTTTACAGCATCCTGGGAGAATTGGAAGAAATGTATTCTGATGTAGAACAAGTTGCAAAAACATTTCAAAATAGAAACTTACATTTCACTAGCAAAAAGTCCCTGAATTCCTGGTGGTCTGTAAACACTGGTGGGGAGGGCAAGGGTGGGCCAAAGAGTGGTACGCTCTCCTCTGAAAATATTTTCAGCCTGTGTAGAGAACATTGCAGAATTACTTGGTTTTTCTTCAAAGATCACTGATATTTGGATCTTAAATTTGTTCAGTTGCCTATGTGGTTTGTTAGGAATACTCCTTCCATAGGAGGAGGGCCTTCTCTGGGCTGCCAGAGCCTTGGCCACCATGCAGCAATCCTATGTGCTTTAGGGAAAAGACCAAGTCTTACTGGATCCTTCGTGGTCCAACCCACCAAGTCGCAGGCAAGGTCAGGCACCTCAGGAACAATAGCAAAGACCACCACTGAGCACCCACTGTACACCAGGCAGCATACTTGGTATTTTAAGACATAGCATCAGCTGATTCTCACCAACCTGTCCAGGTAGAATCATTATCTTCACTCCACAGACGAGGCTTGAGGCTCCAAGAAGATAAACACTTTTTTTTTTCAAAGCCTCAAAGTTAATAAGTGATAGAGTTGGGATTCTAACCCAGATCTATTTGGCTCAAAGTTCATGCTCTTTTCACAACATCGTGATACCTTTTAACAGATTAATTTTTGAGAACGGGATTAATTTTTGAGAAGGATAAATGGGCAAGAATGTAGCCTAGGAAGGAGGGTACTCTGGTCAAGATCAAACATATCACACTTGTGCCCTCTGTGGAGCACAGTAACATTCCTGACCCTGACCCCTGGGTCTACTGCATGGAGCAACACTATATGAAACAAGCTTTTCCTGAAGACATGGTGGCTTTCAAATCAATCAAAAAATATGTATATCAAGAGTCTCAGGACTTCCCTGGTTGCGCAGTGGTTAAGACTCTGAGCTCCCAATGCAGGGGGCCTGGGTTCGATCCCTGATCAGGGAAGTAGATCTCACATGCATGCTGCAACTGAGAGTTCACATGCCACGACTAAGGAGCTGGCGAGACACAAGTAAGGAGCCTGCTTGCTGCAACTAAGACCCGGCGTGACCAAAAAAAAAAAAGTCTTAAAATGAATGCCAAATTAACATGTAAACATGAGAATTAGAACAAGCAATCGAGATAAAGTTGTTACCAACCTGTAATTGTCCTTTTGCTGATCATACCTCACTAAGGCAAAAATATCTGTGGTGATGGTTAAGGAAATTAATCAACGACCCCAACTCACACAGTCAACGGCTTGTGCTTTGCAAACCCTGTGTGCAGAATCATCCTGGACCTGCACTCCTGGGGTCAGGGCTCCTGTCACCCATATGCTGGGATGGCACCTTGACTTCTGTTAAAGAGACAGCCCGGGAAGACACAGGTTCAACCTCTGCGTGCTCATCCTTTCGGGAAAGGGCTACTTCTCCAAATCCGTCAGAAAAGCAATATAAATAACGCTATTAAGCAACTACAACAAAGCAAAAAGATCAGTTCCCTTGCCTGAAAGTATAAACAAGATCCCAAAATGAAATTAGTCATATATTTCATCTCACACATTTTGAAAAGAAAAGAAATTTAAATGTTTCCACTGTACACCTTCCTTCTCTCTCCTTCTGGCTTTGGTAGACAAAACAAACCAAAACAAACCAGTGTAGCTGGCAGCAGCCTCTCAGTAGAATCTACTTTGCTTGTGTTGGGCGAGTTGAGTCTGAAATAGTACCACCTCCACCAGCTTTTCTTTCCTTCTCCCATTCCTCCTCCTCCCCCACCATCTCCCAGCCCCAGCTTTCCTTAGTTAGGGCTAAAAACCATCCTCAGTCCCTCAAAGCATTTCCACTCCTAGACTTAGTGGAAAGAATTTGCATTAATTATCGGCTTGTCCCTTTCCAGAAACAAATATGCCAAGCCTCAAATCTAAAACTCATAACAAAAGGAAATTCTAAAAATACTGATGATCTCTCCGTCACTCTGATCACTTCCCTGCCCCTCCTGGAGAAGTTTTCTTTCTGTTCTACAAGAAGAACCGCTGCAGGAAGAGGGAAATATTAGTCCTACATCAGTGAACAGAGCAAGATATCACTTATTATTAATGTGTACATGCATATCTGTTTTCTTCCCCGCCCTCATGGCAATTTTGTGAGGCTACAGTGAACTAGTCAAAGGATGCAGAGCAATCTACTTGCAGATGCAATGAGTCACCACGGTTCTATCTCCCAACATTTTCACTGGAGTTTCCAAGGAACATGAACAACTAGACCAGAATTTATTCTGAAAAACGCCTATTAGTTGCCTTTTAGTTATTATGTACAACCTGTAGGCACTACCGCTGGGTCTCACTGTCACGGCCAGCGTCCCAGGACAACGGGGCCAAGGCTGGGGATGTGTTGGGCTGACCATGCTCATGTGCCAGGCCTGTGTGACTGAGCTGAGCTTGGACATTACCGAGAACTTCAGCAGGGCTTTGGCAGCAATATGAGCTAAAGAGGGATGAGAGGAAGCAAAGGGAAAGCAAATAAAAATAGGATTAATTCTATCATATCTCAAATGTCAAGAGATGGTAATGTAGCAGCCATTCCTAGGGCTTAGAATCAACAAAGACACAATATTTTGGCTTTTTATCTTAACTTGCAAGTTTTTATACCTAAAGCAAATTTCTCAGAGGATTCACTAACTATAATTCTTCTAATTCCTTTATTATCAATGGGTGGTAGGAAGTTTCCCTCATTTCATAGACTACCTGAGGAAAGGGAAGATAGTTCCAAAGTCAAGAATTCCCTGAGAATGCGTCCATCCATTACTGCAATGGATGGAGAGAGAAGAGGGAAAAATACAACACAGTGGGTCTAAGAATCTAGCAACGTAAAACAACCACAACATGCCAGTCAACCGTAACATTTGGTTTGAGGGTCATTTTAAGTCCAGTGAGGCTGACCAACAGCTTGCTAATGGGAGGGTTCACACAGGCTCAGGATACGTGTAAAGTGGGAGCGGATCATGGAAGGCTTGAAGGCAGGAGAAGGTTCCTCCCCTTCCTGGAACACGATGGTGACGATGTCATTTCCAATGTGGCGCTTCCTCTCTACCTGGATGCAAACATACAACACATCCCTTGAGAAGTTTGCTCACACACGGTACATTCACAGAGTTAAAGCACTAACTCGGCATGACAAACCCCAACGCTCACAGAGCCCGGAGCTTCAGTATCTTTGACTCCTTGCCTCCCAAATTTCACCAGCCCATCTCCCGCTTCCCTAGCCATCTCCTCCCCTCCTCTCCCAATTCAGGCCTGCGTTTCCTCTTGACTACCCTCCCTCAGGAGCCTCCTTAACAGCCTCCTTGCCTCTGTTCTCTCCCACTTTACTGCTCTGATTGGGTTCACGTTCACTCCTGCTTCATCTCCTTAGTCTGGCATTCAAGGCCCCCAGACTAGAGGCATTGCGTCAGAATTCCCCAGGGACGGGGCTCAAACATGTATATTTAAAAATATAAATAAATGCCTTTGCTAGTTCTGAAGCATATACTTGGCGAGAACAATGGCCCTACCTAATCTGACCCCAGCTGACCTTTCCAAAATGATCTCCTAGACCTGTGGTCAGTGAATCTTTTCTGTACAGGCCCAGACAGTAAATATTTTTGGGTTTGCAGATCGTACTGTCTCTTTACAACCATGTAGCTCTTCTGTCGTGACACAAAAGCAGCTATAGACAATACATAAATCAGCAGGCATGGCTGTGTTCCAGTAACACTTTATTTAACAAAACAAGCAGTACGCAGGATCTGGCCCATGGGCCATAGTTTGCCAACCCCTGTCCAAGACCTTTGCCTAATTGGCCAAACAGAATGATTCACTGTACTCCATGGATCCCTTGTGTGTCCCCTATTCTATACAGTAAGCTCCCGAGAACAGGATCCCTATCTGATTCATATTAGATATTATTCTCATTTTGCAAATAAGGAAACTAAGGTTTAGAGATGTTCTAATAATTTCAATTCAATTCAGTTCAAAAAAATTTTTGGCAATTGTTTCTTGGATATGACACAAAAAGCAGAGCCAATGAAAGAAAAAAATACACAAATTCAACTACATCAAAATTTAAAACTTTTGTACATTAAAGGATGCTATCAACAAAGTGAAAAGGCAGCCCAAAGAATGGGAGAAATATTTGCAAATCATATATCCAATAACATATATAAAGAGCTCCTACAACTCAACAACAAAAAAACAAATAATGTGATTAAAAAATAGGCACAGTACTTGAATACACAATTCTTTAAAGAAGATATACAGATGGATAATAAACATACAAAAAGATGCTCAATATATTAATTATTAGGGAAGTGCAAATCAAAAGCATAATTAGATACCACTTCATACACATTAGGATGGCTATTAAAAAAAAAAGAAAATAACCCAAATAACAAGTGTTGTTAAAATGTGGAAAAATTGGAACTTATGCATTGCTGGTGGGAAAGTAAAATATAGCCACTGCTGTGGAAAATGTTATGGTGGTTCCTCAAAAAATTAAACATAGAATTACCATATGATCCAGCAATTCCACTTCTGGGTATATACTCCAAAAATTGAAAGCAGGGACTCAAACAAATATCTGTACACCAATGTTCTTAGTGGCAGTATTCATAATAGCCAAAAGGTGGAAATAACCCAAACATCCACCAGTGGATGAATGGATAAAGAAAATGTGGTATAAACATACAATGGAATATTATTCAACCTTAAAAAGGAAGGAAATTCTGACACATGGTACAACATGGATGAGCCTTGAGGACATTGTGCTCAGTGAAATAAGCCAGACACAAAGGGAAATGTTGTTTGATTCCACTTATATGAGATTCTTAGAATGGTCAAATTCATAAAGACAGAGAGGAGAATGGTGGTTGCCAGGGGCTGGGGGAGGGAGAAATGCAGATTTATTGATTAATGGGTACAGAGTTTCAGTTTGGGAAGATGATAAAGTTCTGGAGATGAACGGTGGTGATGACTGCACAACACTGTACTTAATGTAATTAATACCACTGAACTGTACACTTAAAAGCGGTTAAAATTGTAAATTTTATGTTAAAATAAAAATAAGTAATTTTTGATGTATCAACTGATGAGTGGATAAACAAAATGTGGTAGGTATCTAAAAAATGGGAAATTATTCAGCAATAAAAAGAGATGAGATACAGATACAGGCTACAGCATGGATGAAACTTGAAAACATGCTAAGTGCAAGAAGCTAGTTACAAAAGACCACATATTATATGATTTCATTTATATGAAGTGTCCAGAATAAACAAATCAAGAGAGAAAGCAGATTGGTAGTTACCAGAGACTGGGCAGTGGTGGAGTGGGGGAGTGATGGCTAAGAGGAGAGGGGTTTCTCTTTGGGGTAATGAAATATTCTAGAATTGATCTTGGTGATAGTTGAATAGCCTTGTGAACATACTGAAGTGGGCAAATTGTATGGTATATGAATAATATCTCAATAAAGCTTTTATATATATTATTATTATTTTTAGATTAATTAATTTTTATACAGCAGGTTCTTGTTAGTTATCTATTTTATACATATTAGTGTATATATGTCAATCCCAATCTCCCAATTCATCCCACCACCGCCCCCCCTTCCCCGCTTTCTCCCCTTGGTGTCCATACGTTTGTTTTCTACATCTGTGTCTCTATTTTTTCCTTGCAAACTGGTTCATCTGTACCATTTTTCTAGATTCCTCATATATGCATTAATATACAATATTTGTTTTTCTCTTTCTGACTTACTTCACTCTGTATGACAGTCTCTAGGTCCATTCATATCTCTACAAATGATCCAATTTCATTCCTTTTTACAGCTGAGTAATATTCCATTGAATATATGTACCACATCTTCTTTATCCATTAGTCTGTCGATGGGCATTTAGGTTGCTTCCACGGCTTTTATATATTTTTTAAAAGTAATTATTGAGCTCCTAGTATATGCCAGGAACAAAGCAAACAAATCTCCCTGCTCTCATGGGGCATACACTCTAGCAGGGGGCACAGAAATTACATAGTAAATATAACAAACAAGTGTACTAAATAATACACATAATGTTAGGCGGTAATACGTGCAGTGGAGGAAAGAGAGCCATGCAGGGGCCTGGGGGCGCTGGGGGAGGTGGGTTGCAGCTTTAAATTCAGCCAGGGGTTCATTTTAACAGCTGACATTTGTTTGTTTGTTTCTTTTTGCATTACGTGGGCCTCTCACTGTTGTGGCCTCTCCCGTTGCGGAGCACAGGCTCCGGACGCGCAGGCTCAGCGGCCATGGCTCACGGGCCCAGCTGCTCCGTGGCATGCGGGATCTTCCCGGACCGGGGCACGAACCCGTGTCCCCTGCATTGGCAGGCAGACTCTCAACCACTGCGCCACCAGGGGAGCCCAAGAGCTGACATTTGGGTAGATCTGAGGGCAGTGAGTGAGTCAGCCAGAGGATACCTGGTAGGAGAGAGTTCTAGGAGAGTTCTAGGCAGAAAGAAGGGCAACGCAAAGACCATGACATGGGACAGTATCTGGTTACTCTGGGGAACAGGAAAGGAAGCCAGTATGACTGGGAGGGAGGAAATAAGAAGAGTAGCAGGCGAAGGGACCAGAGAAGGAACAGAGGTCACGCAGGGCCTTGCAGGCCACTCTAAGGATCGGGCTTTGACTCTGAGTGAAGCAGGAGCCACTGTTTGGGAAGAGACTGACGTGTATTTTAAAGGATCACTCTGGCTGGAGGACTGAGAAACAGTCTATCAGGGCACCAGGGTAAAAGCAGGGAGGCCAGAAAGGAAGCTACTGCAATAAGCCAACAGGAGGTGATGGGGCTCAGAGCTGTGTGGTAACAGAAGTGTGAGGAGAGTTTAGGTGTCATCTGAAGGTCGAGCCAACAGGATTTCCTGACAAATTGAAAATGGGATGAGACAGAGAGGGGTCAAGAATGACTCCAGAGTCATTTTGCCCCAGAAATTGGAAGAATAGAATAGCCATCAACAGAGATAAGAAAGACTGCAGGAGGCACAGGTCTGGAGGAGAGTCGGAGTTCAGCTTTGGAAAGACTAGGTCTGAGACGTTGAGCCCAAGGGAGGTGTCGAGAACGCTGCATATCTGGCCTGGAGTTCCCACGAGGGCTGGCTGGAGCTGTAAGTTTGAGTGCCTGCGGCATATAAAAGCTATTCAGAACCATAAGACTGGATGAGATCATAAAGGGACGAATGAGTGTAGAAAGAGAAGGGAGCCGAGAACCGAGCTCTGGGGCTGGCAGCACACACGGGGTGTCCAAGATCACAGAGCTAGCTCGTGGCAGAGCTAGGGCTTGGCCCAGATCCAGCTGATCACAGAGCCTGTGCTTTCATCTGGTCCTAGGTGCTGCTGTCAGGGTCTGGAATGCTGGGAGACTGGATGTTAGGGGTGCAGACATCACGGGACGTTAGGGAGAAGATGAGTCTCAGAGAGCCAAATAACTACACCCCCCACTGCCCCCACTGTGGTCTGGTCTGGTGATGGAGGAGAGAGATGAAGGAGTTAATTGTAATACCAGAACCTACAAAATCTTTGTGAAAGCTTGTTTCTTTACGTCAGATTTGGGAATGTGGCTTGGACTGTTCCACTAGCATTCTAGATGCTAGGAGGTCAAAAAGCCACCAAGAGTTTATGAGCCACGTTGACCTCTGACTTTTGACCATTACCCTAGGCCCCCAAGAAACCATGACAGGTTCAGAAGGAGGCTTGCAGTTAGTGGTCCTTCTCTGCTCTCCCACAATCAGGTACCAATAAGGTTCACTGGCACTGTGTATTTCTTTGACTCTTCCCACCTGCTTTATCTTCCTGGTAATAGAGACAAGTTTTCTACTTGTGATTTTCTTCATATCTACTGATGCTGGGCAAGTGGAGGACCCTAGCACTACCCATGGAGCCGGCCAGGATGTTGAGCACACCAGAGTCCATCTGGGAATATTTCAGTTCTCCTGGTAAGTGCGTTATGTCTTAATATGCTAACAGCCCCCTCAAAAAGATAAGATTAACGACTTAGGACTTCCCTGGTGGTGCAACGCTTAAGAATCTGCCTGCCAGTGCAGGGGACACGGGTTCGAGCCCTGGCCCAGGAAGATCCCACATGCCGAGGAGCAACAAAGCCCATGCGCCACAACTACTGAGCCTGCACTCTAGAGCTTGCGAGCCACAACTACTGAGCCCGCGAGCCACAACTACTGAAGCCCGCGCGCCTAGAGCCCGTGCTCCGCAACAAGAGAAGCCACCGCCATGAGAAGCCCGCGCACCGCAACGAAGAGTAGCCCCCGCTCGCCGCAACTAGAGAAAGCCCGCGCACAGCCACAAAGACCCAATGCAGCCAAAAACAAATTAAATTAAAAAAAAAAAGATTAAAGACTTGGGTTGGGTGAAGGTTGAACTGTCACATTGCTTCCTCCCTTATCTGTCACAGGACATGGGCAATGTTGGTGAATGTACAGGGCTGAAAATGTCGGACGGAGTTGGGGGAGGAGGAGGATTATAAAATACTTCAGTGGAAGTTTTTCGCTACTACTGTTGAGATGTAAGAGGTCAACACAATTCATGATGATTGGGAAGGCCAGCTTGGTCTCTCTTCTCCACGTGATCCCAAGATCCTAAGAGCTTCAGCTCCTAAGAGGTAGAGACAGCCTGGTAGCACTAACATAGGTCACCTCAACCACACGAGGGAAGACGCCTTGCAGAAAGTAACTCTTAGCCACTTAAGCAGGTTTCCTGGGCTGAGGCACTTCCTGCTTCCGCCTGTCCTTTACCAGTTAGCCTTCTAAAATCAGAACAAACTTAAAACCTCCAATGGGTCTCCATTGCCTATATGACAATTCACCAGCTCCTTATTCCAGGCCCCGAACCACCAGACAGAACGAGCTCTTCCTGACCCACCTCACCCCCCACCATGTCCCCAAAGCACCGCTATGTCTCATGACAACACCGCCATGTTTTAGCCCAATGATCTGCATTGTGTCTTTCCCCCTCACTGAAGTCTTACTGAAATATGGATTATAAGAGTTCAGAAAAAAGCCCTTTTAGCCCATCACATACCCTCTCTAGGTTCGTATTTTTCACAAATCTTTGCTGAACAACTGTCCATTCATGTTTGTGATATTTACTTATACAGATGCCTTCAGTGTGTAAAAAAAGGGACAAGAATCTAATAAAAAGGTAAATGGAACCCCCCAAATCCTTCAAAAACCAGCAGCATGTATCATTGTTATATCTAGATTTCATCAAACTGGCAAGTTTTCTCCTGGAAATGGCTAATCTCTGGGGTCGGTGAGGAGTGTTCTCAGGTAGTTTTTTCCCCAACAGGGCACAGGCCATGTAGACGCTCAGTGTTAACCTCCTGCACTAACCTGAAAAAACACTGGCAACCATTCCTCAGGAAACAGAGTGTGACATCTTGGAAAAATCTCATTCTGACAAGACACAAGGCACAGGGACAGAAGTCACAGAGAAAAGGCCACGTATATGCAAGATAGTCCCTCAGGAGTGTAGAAAACCACACTCACACAAAGGCACACACACACACGTCCACACAGACGTGTACATGCACCACTGCCTCTGATCCTTTATTTCCTGATAAGTGAGGGGAGTTCTTCCTATGGCTTGTTGAAAGTTCAAATAAACAGACTGTAGCAACATCCCCAAAATTGGTGCCTGAAGTTCAGCTCATGTATTAACAACCATCGTCTCTAATTCTATGAAGTCATAGCTATGCTTTCTCCACACTGAGGTCACTGACTATTGAATGGTTTGCGTGTTCACACGTACCTGCTGTTTGTTCTCTTTGGAATATGGCAACATGGTGGAAACATGAAACATGATCTCATGCCCTTGATAGATGGTATAAACAGAATGAATCCCTGTGGTGTCATCTGTAAAATACAATATACGTTTAGTGAGCACAGAGAATTCTGATGCCATAAGGAAATAGTCTTTATTTGCAGACTAGAGGAATACAGCACAGTTAGTACATCCCAAAGATCCTATGATTATCCACCTGAGTGGATGCAACAGGATGGAACCCCCTCCAACTGACGCAAGGCTCCTGCCCACACGGGGGGACCTCTTCACCCCCTCTAAGCTCGCTTGCTGTCTGATTCATGCCTTGCCTTGGAGCAGAGGAGATCATGAGAAGTCTGGGCTCAAAAGGAGAGTATGTTACAATTCCTTGCCTTGTAGTACTGCTGGTGTTCAGGACAAGATGAACACAAGATGACATACAAACGCTATCATGTCCATAAAACAAAAGGAACTATATCCCTGGCAGCACTGTAGAGTGATTCAAAGCACGCGCTTTGGAGTTAGACTTGGATTCGAGTTCTCATTAGCTATGTTCCTTTTGACACGTTACCTTGCCTTCTCTGAGCCTCAGTTTCTTAATTTGAAAATGGGGATGAGAACAGTGTCTAACTCCTAGGGATGTCTATCAGATTACACTGGGAAAGGGCAGTGAGGATGATGGACTTGCAGGTACTCCAGGAGTCACCACAGGCACACAGAGCTTGTCGGGGCGGCAGGGGCAGGGGGGAGCTGAGGCCTGAATACTCCATCCCTGCATCTGCCAGTTAAGTTACTCACAGGGCAGCTCTCACAAATCGCCTAACCTTTCCGTATTCGGAGTCTGTGACATGACTCCAGCGTGGGCGAGATGGGGCCCCCAGAGGGTCAGGGTACCTGATTTGAAGCCTATCAAATTTAGGCCAAATGAGCCTCACGTCACCTGCCTGGCTTACATCAAGGACTGGCCGTGAAGAGCAAATAAAATGACAGAAGTAAAAGTACAGGAAAAAAACTAGAAATGCTGTACAGTTATAAGATAGAATACCCAAGCTTGGGTATAAATTCAAATTCAGATGAGGCTGACTAACAAAAGTTATACAAATCACAGCAGAATGGATCAGGAGGCAACCTTACTTTTGGTGTCCAGACCTCCACGGTAGCCTGTCCAGCCCTTGAGAGTGATTGTGTCACCCAGGAGACTTAAAAATTTTTGAAAAGCGTCACTTCCGATTTCTGTAAGAAGAGGTTAAATGTGAAGAAAGTACAGTGTCCACAAGTCCCCGTTTTCTAACTATGCAGTAAAATCACTTGAAAATTAACTAGGCTCCACCGACATGTGCAGCAGGCGAACAGAATGAGAAATCATGCTTCCCTCTTCTTGGAGACTATACAGGAGGGTCACAGTTCCCAGAATCCGAGGAAAGGAAAACTATAGAATTAGACTAACCAACTTGAGCGCTGCCAGACTGGGATCACAGGGTCTAGCATTGCAAAATGAAAACATCATTACTGCTCCCACTGATAAGAAACAGGTCTTTAATATGAAAAGTGTGAAATAACAGGAAATAGGACCATTTTATAATTCTCTCAAGCATAAAAATCCCAGAGAAAAGTCTCCTCTTTGCTCCTGAGATTATGTAGAATGAAATTCTTCAAATCCCCATGTAATTTTCCAGTTAGACTGTATCCCTGGTGCAGTAATTTGGTAACCAATTTGGTAATTTGGTAATTTGGTAACCAATAAATATTTGCCAGATGAAGGAAACTGGGCAACTTCTTTCCTATAAAATTTACCCTGAAAATTTACCCTTCAACTTCATAAAACTACTGGCTGTTTCTTTGCATTAAAAACTCCAACGCAACAGGCAAGTTCAGCTGGGATCATCTAAATTGCAATGAGGCGGGGCGGGGTGTCTGTTAGAAGAAAGGAGACACTCACCATTGCTGAACATGTCATCATCTGTGAGCTGCCCATCTTTGGCAAAAAGAACCCCAAACTTGAAATTCACAGAGCCCTTACAATGAGACAACAAAAGGTGCTGAATTTAATTTTCTCATCAAAGCATACACAGTTATGAGATGTGCTAGTCGTTATTCAGGAACACTATACAGTGACCTGAATGACTACTTGGTGGATTACTTCTTCCCCTCCATCTCAATATTAACAACAATCATTCCTTGATTTTTATAGCTTACAGAGGAAACTCTGTGCTTTTCTGTGAGTTCATTTGAAATTTCATTACTAATAGCGTCTGCAGGATGCCAGGTCCATTCTGCAGCAAAACAGTGCTCAAAATAAATAGCCCACAGGAACTCACAGGACTGGCACCTGATCAGCCCAGCAGCAGCATTCTGGAACCTGGAGAGCTCAGGGTAATTCAAAATTTAACACAACAATCTGAGGCTGATATCTCGTGGACTCTTTTAGAAATAGAAATGGGAACTGTAGGCAACGTATTCTAAAAGCTCAGTCACTCCAATTCCTAAAGCTATTTAATCTCAAGAAGTCATAAAACAGATGTGGGCAGAAAAAGGCAATCAAGAAGTAGTTAGTACAAATGTTCAGTCTACTATCCTCAACTTTAAATGCTGGGTTAAAATCAGACTCTGTGGGAATGGTAAAACCAAATGCAAGATAACAGCTTCCACAGGGAAGAGAGAGGAATGGGATCAGGGAGCTCAACTGTATTTTTAATATATATTTTTTTCTTAAATTGGGTAATAGGGTTATAGGTCTTCATTATATTGTTGTCTATACATTTTTGTGTGCCTGAAGTATTTCATAATTTAAAAAAATCTGAGGTTGGAAAAGAATCAACCCTTGCAAGGCTGTTTGATGGGGGAATTCTCGGGGGTCAGTTAAGGGGCAAAGAACAAAGGTGATTAAAACACTGCCAGTGGGTCAGATGGGAGGATCAAGGCAGAGTGCCTGAATTCAGGACAGCTGGATCTGGGAGAATTAAGACTGAAAATCCGAAGGTCTATGGCTGTACTTCTAAACATTTTTCTGCCCCCAATACACCTGAGGGACAGATGCATACCCATCAGTAGTAGTAATTTTCTATCTGGTGGTTTCCTCTACAGAGTGAGGAAGAGGGAGGCGGCTCCCAGGCTCTTCCCTCCACCCGGGGCTCCTCCACAGCTCCTTCTACAGAAGCTCTTGCCCACCACGATCTCTACAAATGATCCAATTTCATTCCTTTTTACAGCTGAGTAATATTCCATTGAATATATGTACCACATCTTCTTTATCCATTAGTCTGTCGATGGGCATTTAGGTTGCTTCCACGGCTTTTATATATTTTTTAAAAGTAATTATTGAGCTCCTAGTATATGCCAGGAACAAAGCAAACAAATCTCCCTGCTCTCATGGGGCATACACTCTAGCAGGGGGCACAGAAATTACATAGTAAATATAACAAACAAGTGTACTAAATAATACACATAATGTTAGGCGGTAATACGTGCAGTGGAGGAAAGAGAGCCATGCAGGGGCCTGGGGGCGCTGGGGGAGGTGGGTTGCAGCTTTAAATTCAGCCAGGGGTTCATTTTAACAGCTGACATTTGTTTGTTTGTTTCTTTTTGCATTACGTGGGCCTCTCACTGTTGTGGCCTCTCCCGTTGCGGAGCACAGGCTCCGGACGCGCAGGCTCAGCGGCCATGGCTCACGGGCCCAGCTGCTCCGTGGCATGCGGGATCTTCCCGGACCGGGGCACGAACCCGTGTCCCCTGCATTGGCAGGCAGACTCTCAACCACTGCGCCACCAGGGGAGCCCAAGAG
>NC_041222.1:384936-385007 GCF_002837175.3 Physeter macrocephalus
AGGAGCAACAAAGCCCATGCGCCACAACTACTGAGCCTGCACTCTAGAGCTTGCGAGCCACAACTACTGAG
>NC_041222.1:385173-405392 GCF_002837175.3 Physeter macrocephalus
GCCCGCGCGCCTAGAGCCCGTGCTCCGCAACAAGAGAAGCCACCGCAATGAGAAGCCCGCGCACCGCAACGAAGAGTAGCCCCCGCTCGCCGCAACTAGAGAAAGCCCGCGCACAGCCACAAAGACCCAATGCAGCCAAAAACAAATTAAATTAAAAAAAAAAAGATTAAAGACTTGGGTTGGGTGAAGGTTGAACTGTCACATTGCTTCCTCCCTTATCTGTCACAGGACATGGGCAATGTTGGTGAATGTACAGGGCTGAAAATGTCGGACGGAGTTGGGGGAGGAGGAGGATTATAAAATACTTCAGTGGAAGTTTTTCGCTACTACTGTTGAGATGTAAGAGGTCAACACAATTCATGATGATTGGGAAGGCCAGCTTGGTCTCTCTTCTCCACGTGATCCCAAGATCCTAAGAGCTTCAGCTCCTAAGAGGTAGAGACAGCCTGGTAGCACTAACATAGGTCACCTCAACCACACGAGGGAAGACGCCTTGCAGAAAGTAACTCTTAGCCACTTAAGCAGGTTTCCTGGGCTGAGGCACTTCCTGCTTCCGCCTGTCCTTTACCAGTTAGCCTTCTAAAATCAGAACAAACTTAAAACCTCCAATGGGTCTCCATTGCCTATATGACAATTCACCAGCTCCTTATTCCAGGCCCCGAACCACCAGACAGAACGAGCTCTTCCTGACCCACCTCACCCCCCACCATGTCCCCAAAGCACCGCTATGTCTCATGACAACACCGCCATGTTTTAGCCCAATGATCTGCATTGTGTCTTTCCCCCTCACTGAAGTCTTACTGAAATATGGATTATAAGAGTTCAGAAAAAAGCCCTTTTAGCCCATCACATACCCTCTCTAGGTTCGTATTTTTCACAAATCTTTGCTGAACAACTGTCCATTCATGTTTGTGATATTTACTTATACAGATGCCTTCAGTGTGTAAAAAAAGGGACAAGAATCTAATAAAAAGGTAAATGGAACCCCCCAAATCCTTCAAAAACCAGCAGCATGTATCATTGTTATATCTAGATTTCATCAAACTGGCAAGTTTTCTCCTGGAAATGGCTAATCTCTGGGGTCGGTGAGGAGTGTTCTCAGGTAGTTTTTTCCCCAACAGGGCACAGGCCATGTAGACGCTCAGTGTTAACCTCCTGCACTAACCTGAAAAAACACTGGCAACCATTCCTCAGGAAACAGAGTGTGACATCTTGGAAAAATCTCATTCTGACAAGACACAAGGCACAGGGACAGAAGTCACAGAGAAAAGGCCACGTATATGCAAGATAGTCCCTCAGGAGTGTAGAAAACCACACTCACACAAAGGCACACACACACACGTCCACACAGACGTGTACATGCACCACTGCCTCTGATCCTTTATTTCCTGATAAGTGAGGGGAGTTCTTCCTATGGCTTGTTGAAAGTTCAAATAAACAGACTGTAGCAACATCCCCAAAATTGGTGCCTGAAGTTCAGCTCATGTATTAACAACCATCGTCTCTAATTCTATGAAGTCATAGCTATGCTTTCTCCACACTGAGGTCACTGACTATTGAATGGTTTGCGTGTTCACACGTACCTGCTGTTTGTTCTCTTTGGAATATGGCAACATGGTGGAAACATGAAACATGATCTCATGCCCTTGATAGATGGTATAAACAGAATGAATCCCTGTGGTGTCATCTGTAAAATACAATATACGTTTAGTGAGCACAGAGAATTCTGATGCCATAAGGAAATAGTCTTTATTTGCAGACTAGAGGAATACAGCACAGTTAGTACATCCCAAAGATCCTATGATTATCCACCTGAGTGGATGCAACAGGATGGAACCCCCTCCAACTGACGCAAGGCTCCTGCCCACACGGGGGGACCTCTTCACCCCCTCTAAGCTCGCTTGCTGTCTGATTCATGCCTTGCCTTGGAGCAGAGGAGATCATGAGAAGTCTGGGCTCAAAAGGAGAGTATGTTACAATTCCTTGCCTTGTAGTACTGCTGGTGTTCAGGACAAGATGAACACAAGATGACATACAAACGCTATCATGTCCATAAAACAAAAGGAACTATATCCCTGGCAGCACTGTAGAGTGATTCAAAGCACGCGCTTTGGAGTTAGACTTGGATTCGAGTTCTCATTAGCTATGTTCCTTTTGACACGTTACCTTGCCTTCTCTGAGCCTCAGTTTCTTAATTTGAAAATGGGGATGAGAACAGTGTCTAACTCCTAGGGATGTCTATCAGATTACACTGGGAAAGGGCAGTGAGGATGATGGACTTGCAGGTACTCCAGGAGTCACCACAGGCACACAGAGCTTGTCGGGGCGGCAGGGGCAGGGGGGAGCTGAGGCCTGAATACTCCATCCCTGCATCTGCCAGTTAAGTTACTCACAGGGCAGCTCTCACAAATCGCCTAACCTTTCCGTATTCGGAGTCTGTGACATGACTCCAGCGTGGGCGAGATGGGGCCCCCAGAGGGTCAGGGTACCTGATTTGAAGCCTATCAAATTTAGGCCAAATGAGCCTCACGTCACCTGCCTGGCTTACATCAAGGACTGGCCGTGAAGAGCAAATAAAATGACAGAAGTAAAAGTACAGGAAAAAAACTAGAAATGCTGTACAGTTATAAGATAGAATACCCAAGCTTGGGTATAAATTCAAATTCAGATGAGGCTGACTAACAAAAGTTATACAAATCACAGCAGAATGGATCAGGAGGCAACCTTACTTTTGGTGTCCAGACCTCCACGGTAGCCTGTCCAGCCCTTGAGAGTGATTGTGTCACCCAGGAGACTTAAAAATTTTTGAAAAGCGTCACTTCCGATTTCTGTAAGAAGAGGTTAAATGTGAAGAAAGTACAGTGTCCACAAGTCCCCGTTTTCTAACTATGCAGTAAAATCACTTGAAAATTAACTAGGCTCCACCGACATGTGCAGCAGGCGAACAGAATGAGAAATCATGCTTCCCTCTTCTTGGAGACTATACAGGAGGGTCACAGTTCCCAGAATCCGAGGAAAGGAAAACTATAGAATTAGACTAACCAACTTGAGCGCTGCCAGACTGGGATCACAGGGTCTAGCATTGCAAAATGAAAACATCATTACTGCTCCCACTGATAAGAAACAGGTCTTTAATATGAAAAGTGTGAAATAACAGGAAATAGGACCATTTTATAATTCTCTCAAGCATAAAAATCCCAGAGAAAAGTCTCCTCTTTGCTCCTGAGATTATGTAGAATGAAATTCTTCAAATCCCCATGTAATTTTCCAGTTAGACTGTATCCCTGGTGCAGTAATTTGGTAACCAATTTGGTAATTTGGTAATTTGGTAACCAATAAATATTTGCCAGATGAAGGAAACTGGGCAACTTCTTTCCTATAAAATTTACCCTGAAAATTTACCCTTCAACTTCATAAAACTACTGGCTGTTTCTTTGCATTAAAAACTCCAACGCAACAGGCAAGTTCAGCTGGGATCATCTAAATTGCAATGAGGCGGGGCGGGGTGTCTGTTAGAAGAAAGGAGACACTCACCATTGCTGAACATGTCATCATCTGTGAGCTGCCCATCTTTGGCAAAAAGAACCCCAAACTTGAAATTCACAGAGCCCTTACAATGAGACAACAAAAGGTGCTGAATTTAATTTTCTCATCAAAGCATACACAGTTATGAGATGTGCTAGTCGTTATTCAGGAACACTATACAGTGACCTGAATGACTACTTGGTGGATTACTTCTTCCCCTCCATCTCAATATTAACAACAATCATTCCTTGATTTTTATAGCTTACAGAGGAAACTCTGTGCTTTTCTGTGAGTTCATTTGAAATTTCATTACTAATAGCGTCTGCAGGATGCCAGGTCCATTCTGCAGCAAAACAGTGCTCAAAATAAATAGCCCACAGGAACTCACAGGACTGGCACCTGATCAGCCCAGCAGCAGCATTCTGGAACCTGGAGAGCTCAGGGTAATTCAAAATTTAACACAACAATCTGAGGCTGATATCTCGTGGACTCTTTTAGAAATAGAAATGGGAACTGTAGGCAACGTATTCTAAAAGCTCAGTCACTCCAATTCCTAAAGCTATTTAATCTCAAGAAGTCATAAAACAGATGTGGGCAGAAAAAGGCAATCAAGAAGTAGTTAGTACAAATGTTCAGTCTACTATCCTCAACTTTAAATGCTGGGTTAAAATCAGACTCTGTGGGAATGGTAAAACCAAATGCAAGATAACAGCTTCCACAGGGAAGAGAGAGGAATGGGATCAGGGAGCTCAACTGTATTTTTAATATATATTTTTTTCTTAAATTGGGTAATAGGGTTATAGGTCTTCATTATATTGTTGTCTATACATTTTTGTGTGCCTGAAGTATTTCATAATTTAAAAAAATCTGAGGTTGGAAAAGAATCAACCCTTGCAAGGCTGTTTGATGGGGGAATTCTCGGGGGTCAGTTAAGGGGCAAAGAACAAAGGTGATTAAAACACTGCCAGTGGGTCAGATGGGAGGATCAAGGCAGAGTGCCTGAATTCAGGACAGCTGGATCTGGGAGAATTAAGACTGAAAATCCGAAGGTCTATGGCTGTACTTCTAAACATTTTTCTGCCCCCAATACACCTGAGGGACAGATGCATACCCATCAGTAGTAGTAATTTTCTATCTGGTGGTTTCCTCTACAGAGTGAGGAAGAGGGAGGCGGCTCCCAGGCTCTTCCCTCCACCCGGGGCTCCTCCACAGCTCCTTCTACAGAAGCTCTTGCCCACCACGCGGGTCTCAGCTCAAACGTCATTTCCAGAGAGGCCTTCCCTGATCTCCCAACACACTCCCCGCATTCTTATTCTCCGTCATGGCAGCTTATTTATTTTCTTAATAGCACTATTCACACTCCGTAATTCTTTTCATTGAGCTTGCATATTTGTCCGTTTCTACCACTAGAACTTAAGTCCTGTGAAGGAGGGAAGGTACACATCTTACTTTCCGTGGAATCTCCAGGACCCGCCACTGTGCTGGGTATATTGGAGAGGGTTAATAAATATTCATGGCATAATTGTGTGCATAATAAATGAGAAAAGAAACACAAGTGGTCAGATACAACGTATTTTTCACAAGCTGCTTCCAAATGATCACCTCTTCATCACAAACCCCTTTCTGGTAAATTTCTTAGGATTTTGTCAAGGATTTCTGTCCACTTCAGGGTTCTATGCTTTTTTGTAGCTCTTCTTTCTCTCCTTTGGGGATGTGACAGCAATCACATGTCTCTAGGACTCTGGCACCGCTTCCGTTCTCAGTGGTCCCTTAACAAGCACCTACAGTAGTTTGGGGTCTGACAGATGACCCTCTTAGAAGAGCAGTGCAGAGACTAAAGCAGTGGTTCTCAAACTTGGCCAGGCAGCACCATCACCTGGAAGGCTTGTTAAAATAAAGATTGCTGGCCCCGTTCCCAGGGTCTCCAATTCCACAGGTCTGGGGTAGGGTCCAAGAATTTGTATTTCTGATAAGTCAGTCCGCAGGTGACGTTGATGCTGCTGGCCCAGGGACCCCACTTTGAGAACCACAGGACTAGAGGAACCAACCAGCAGACGGTCAGGAGGCCCAGGATCAGGTCCAGCTGAGCTGACAGCTAGCAAGCCAAGGGCAGAAAGACTGGGTCGGTGACCGGAGCGATGAGCCATGAGCCATGAACTAACAGCCTGTTAGAACCAGAAGGGACCCTATGGTACACTGAATCCATAGCTTTCATTTTACAGACAGGACAACTGAAGCCCAGGGAAGACGAGACTTGCCCAAGGCTGGTACTAAGTGGATGGCAGGACTGGGGCTGGAAGTCAGGTCTCCTGACTTTCGATCCAGTGCTCTTTCCAACGCAGTGGGAGAGTCTTCTCAGGATGGTTTTGAGTTGAGCGAAGCCAAGAGTTACAAGCAGAAACAGGGCCCACTGCTGCCTGATCACTGGCTGAAGCTTTAAAAAGCTTTGTTGGGGCAGCTCTGTGACTGGCATCAGTACCCTTGCTGAGGGTACTCACCCACTTCAGGGGGAGGCTCCAGAAAGACTGGTGTTGCGAGGCCTTGATAAGTACTTGAAATTCCTTACGGGGTCTCATTCTGGTAATTTTGTTTCCCGGGCTTCCCAAATGATGTCAATGAATAACAGAGTTTTCTCCTATCTCCGGAAATCAAGGCGTCACTGAACAGATGCATTATATTTTTTGAGGAGATAGTTTTTAGGAGGGGCTGTTTGAGTAGGGCATCATTTGATTTGGGGCTACCTGACCACCACGGGTCATATTTTAACGAAGTGTTGAACGTAACGTCATCAGTGCTTCATGAGGCTGGCTGCTACTTGGGGGATGGGAGGGAGTGCTCAAAGTCCCGAGACCATACCTGGGCCCCTGGAGGGAGGTGACTGGTGCAGGGAACCTGTGGGAACTGGTTTTCTCAGAACTTCAGTCGTGCTCAGACACTCACCATAGAGATAAGGTCATATTTGTAATGCCTACTTGTATGGGACTTGTAATTTTTAAGTTCTAAATCTCCTGAGACAAAACTCAACATGATTATAACCAACGTATAGTCACATTCTTGGGAATTAATAGTATGCTAGGAATTATATTTCTTCTGAAGAAAGTGAAGTATAAGGGGGAGACTAACGTCCCATTGATTCCAGAAGAATCTTTTGGAATCAAGAGATGATGTTCTGATTCAAAACTGGACGCCCCCGGTTCCTTGTTACTCTTATTTAGGCAATGTCTCCATATTTCTGTGATTCACATGTTCCTACACATCTGTCACCCTCTCCACGTGTGTTTACTTGGGATGCCATGTTCTCTCCTGGAGGGGGCAGGGGGCGCTTTCTACACAGTGGACAAATAAAACTTGGGTTTCAGGACACCAAACAACACTTTACCAAATAGCTAACCTTTCAGAAACATCACTAGTATTGTTTACTAATTTTTTCCCTGCCCATCTTTGCAGCTGATTATCACTATAGTTGGGTGGAATTGAGATAAAGTCAAGGAGCTGGCAGGATTAAAGAAGAGTGCATTGGCCACATGGATCTCAGAGAAGCTCTGCAGGATGCTGGCCACTGCTCACACCTCTGCGGGTACATTGTCATGAGTGCTCTTGTTGCTTCTAGCAAATATCCTCTTAGTAAGGAAATAAAATTGAGAAATAAAGAGATCAGCTACTCCTTTTTCAAAATTTGGGAGATCCAAAGAAAAGTGTGAGAGGATATACACCAAACAGCAAACAGTGGTTCTTCAAGGGAGGGTGGAAGTGGCGAAGTGGGGGAGCTTTCGTGTTTTCCATTGATACATTTCTGTACTGTTTGTCACAACGGGCAGGTGCATGCACTCTTGGGTGCTCAATAAATATTTGTGAATTAGTGAGTAGGGTAATTTTGAGACATAAAAACTATATATAGTATAATCCTAATTTTATATAAAATATAACAAACATACATCAAAATGTGATACTATATCAATACTAGTTTTCTCTGTGATGGTAGGTGATATTTTCTTTATGCCTTTTGTGCATTTCTGTATTTTTCAAATGTCTGTCAGAAATGTGTATGACTTTTATTTTTTGCCTTTTACAAACTACGCGTGGAGTTCGTGGATTCTTTAGCAAAAAGCACGATTCATACACGGTTAATACGTAGGTTAAAATGCAGATGTCTTCTTCTGCCCGCTCTCTGCCTCATCCCCCCTTCCACTTCCATGAACCTGCCCACAGCACCTCCGGTCAACAGCCGGCGGTGAAACCTCTCAGCCTCCTTCCTTGCATTTACATCACCATGTTCGGGAATCAGCTGAGATGCCGTCGCCTCAGAGACGCCTCCCTGTTTGGTTAACATATAAAGCCTACCCCTGACCCCACATCACCTACCTTGTTTACTTTCCCCACAGCTATTGGGGCTGTCAATAGTACCGTGTCTATGTTTGCTTATTTACTTGCTTAGTTGGTCTTAGCCCACCAGATTGTAAACTCCATGAAGAAGGGACCTTGTCTTGTTCAGCAATGTATCCCCAATGCCTCAAGTAGCACACGGTTCACCCACAGTCAGAGTTCAGTAAACATTTGTTGAATCAAGGAATGGAGGAGAGGAGTGAATGAATGAATACACAGAGAAATCTGTGTTTATAAAAACAACTGGGCTTATACTGTAAGTATTGCCCTGTGAATTGTTTTTTTCTCAGTAAATAGTAAGTCGTGGAAATGTTTCCATGCCAGTAAATAGACGTCTACCTCATTCTTTTTAATGGCATCATAGTATTTCATAATTCATTCAATCAATACATAATTCACTTATTCAACCAACAAATATTTACTGTGTGTCCTCTATCTGCACAGTTCTAGGCTCTGAAGATACAGCAGCGAACAAAATTGAATAAGTCCCTGCTCTCATGGTGCTTACATTCTAATGGGGGCAACAGATAAAAACTGAGTAAATGAAATCCATGTGTTAAGAAGATAAACAAAGCAGTGAGAAGGGCGGTGGGTGAGAGGCAGGGTGTGCAATCTTAAACAGGCGACCAGGGAAGGCCTTGCTGAGCAGAGATGCTAATCAAGTGAGGGTGTGACCCGTGAGACACCTGGGAGGAGCATCCCTGCGGTGGGAAGAGCAGGCTTCCTGAGGAGGTGGAAGAAGAAGGAGGTCAGTGTGGTTAGTGCAGAGCAGAGGATGGAGAGGTGGCACCAGCCATATCATGCAGGCCCTCGTAGGGAGGACCTGGCCTGGCATGTTTGGATACTCTGTGAAAACTAGAAGAGAGGGCAAGAGAGGAAGCAGGGAGAAGAGCTGGAGAGCTGCAGAGTCCAGGTAGGAGACGGTGGGGCTGGTGTCGAGGGCTTCGAGCGGTGGTGGTGGAGGCATTGAGGCGTGTCCATGGAATGTGCTGATGGATTAAATGGGGGATGCGACAGAAGGAGAGGTGCCAAGGATGTTTCCAAGTTTGACCTGAGCAACTGGACGGATGATACTGCCATTTACCGAGAGGCACAGTGTACACACACTCCACTGATTTACTCAACTGTCTACTGATAATATTTTGGATATTTCTCTATGTTAGTTTTGGACTTGGAAAACCCAACATGTTTTTTTTTTTAAAGTGGAACAACAGGAAATGGAAACATGCAAATAATATGGCATTCTGTAAGTCGAGTGTGCTAATAAAGTACACTAGCTTTAACTGAATGAAAACAAAAACCTAATTCCTTACCCTGATCATGAGGTTAACATTCGAATATTTCCAAGCAGATTTAAGCAGCTTGATTGTTTTTCTATCTTTACGGCTAGCTGCATAGAAAATTCTGAAATACACCCGAGAAAACACGTCAGTGGAGTCTTCCAGTGATAAGAGACTCTCGCTGTGCAAATCCACAGAGAGATGTGCCTGGGAGAAAGGGCTGTGTTCCTGGTGAAGGGGAAGCTCGTTTACAAATATGGAGGCGGAGTGGCAGGACCAGGCGTCTCGCGAGACTACTTACCTCTTGTTCTTCAAGAACCAGCAAGTCCTGTCAAATGAAGTTCGAAAAGTTATGTCCATGCTGAATGGTGGTCATTTTATGTTGACTTTCTGTGAAAGCCAAGCTTCAGTCTACTGACATTGATACCACTTTTCTCCCCTTCGAAGTGCTTAAAATATTCAAATTTAGCTCTACAGATTTTTATACAACACCTGGTCCTTTAGGAAAGGCATATTATACCACAACTATCGGGAAACAAAGATGGTGCATAGCAGTGGGAAGAAACACACAGATACCTAGGTTTCTCTAACCACTTAAAGCTAGCTTATCATATGCCGCTTCTGGGAAGATTTCGCCAGAGAAAAATGTTACACAGAAGGGCAGCAGAAACAGACAAATAATATTTTAAAACAGCAACATCCACCTTCCCACTTTTGGTGGAAAGATGCCTTCTTTAGAGTGCAGTTGGTTTATTTTCTGTTTACCTTTTGGATCCAGTGATTTGTAAAAACTCTTCCCTACACGGGAAGCCTGTTGCTTAAGCCTTCTTCCTAAGGGAAATCTACAGACACCTGATGACAGCAGGGGAACTACTGCTGGTAAGTTGCACACACACACACACACACACACACACACACACACACACACACACACACACACACACAGACACACAGACACACACACACACTTGGATGCTCACACCCACAGAGGATGGAGGGAAAGCTCATGAATGGAAGGGAGAGTGTGAAAGTGTCTTTTGTTTGGTGAAAAAACCAGGCATAGAGTTATGATATAAATAGGCAAAAGGTTGCTGTATCTCGTTTTCTTGTCCTGTCTCATTTTGTGGGAGAGGGAAAGCAGATAAGGATGGCCAGGCAGGGGTGACCTCTCTGGGCAGAGGGGATCTGCTCAGCAGCAAGATGCAGAAGGAAGCATCCAAAAGGCTCGTGGGTTTTGGCCCCAGTGTCTGGGGGTCCAGGCTCCAAGAAGGAGAGGATTGAGTATGATAACTGGTACAAATTAAGTAATAAGGGCACACTGGTACTGAATTTATAATTCTAATTTGTTTTTAAGGTGGCTATAAGGAACTACTATTAAGCACATTATGGCTTAAAGTTGCTTAAAGTTTAACCTAACACATCCATTTTTGCCTCAGTTCCTTCTGGGGTTGAGTCAGGGTACAAATACTATTTTAAAAATTAAATTAGAACAAAAGACATGGGAATTCACAATTCTATACATTTCTGGTAAGCTAAGTTGAGAGCCAGTAACTTATTATAAAAGCTAACTGTATTGTGAAGGTATGCACACAAAGATCGCTCAGGCTTCCATCCATCCTTCTCATACTGCCTGAATTATTTCCCTAAAAAGCAGATTTAAGCATGATGTTCCTTTGCTTAAAGATTCTACTGGCTCCCCGCTGTCTCCTGGATAGAGTCCAACCTGCCTCTCCAGCCTCTTCCTGTGTCACCCCACCTGGCATGCCAACTCCTCGAAGCTCAGCTCTAACACACAACTGTCACACCATTAGTGATGGCTGTGTTTATACGTTTCAAGGGGATGATTTCAAAGCGAAATTGATCGCAACGGCAAGACAAAAGTTTGGCTGACATTTTTCTTATGGACTGTTACCTACCTTATGACTTTTTTTTTCTCCCAAGGCGGACTGCTTTCCCTTCACAGTAAGTCCTAGGACAGCTTTTGGACATCTTCTATCCTCTGAATTTCTGAAAATGACAGACTCCCATCCTCTATCTTAGACTGACTGCATCAGAATGTCGGGTGGGAGGTTCTCCATGATGAGAACCACTGGTGATTCTGGTTGGGTTCCTAGGCTAAGAATCACTGATGATTTGTCAGTTCTAACGCTGTGATCAAATTTCTACAATTATGAAGCACAAAATTCTCTGTTACCTTTTGTATCTCAGGATGAAAAATTTCCCTGGGGCCTTTCTCGAATTTGTCCAGATTCATGGCACTGAAATAGAATGGACAGAGTGAGCCGCAGTGTGGTGGAAACTTAAATGACGTGGAGCCCGTCTCAGCTCTTCAGGAAAGCTAAGTATTATATCCTAGAAAATCATAGCTGGATTCCCTGAAGGGCCACAGGAGGTACAAACCAACAAGGAGTGATCAATGAAGGAACATACGCGAGTAACCAACCGCAGTGGCTGTACCCTGAGCACACTCACAGAGTAAGAGAGGGAGGGGGGAATTGAGAGCATCTGTTTCAGGCAACCTTGACTAATCTCCATGATTCTTACTTTTATTTACTAAAAAAGTGATTCACTGACATTTACATAGCAATTAATGATAAAATGAAATGTAATTAAGATGACCTGACGTGTCTTTCTTCCTTTGGCAATTCCTCTCCCACTTAGGGCAAAAGGCTGTCCTTAGCAGGATTGTTCTTTTATGTTTTGCTTTGGACAAGCAACGTGAATTTCCTTGAGCTAAGTTCCTCTAGAGGTAAAACAAGGAAATTGGACCAGACGACGTCTAAGGCCCCTTTCAGCAAGAATCCTCGTATTTGTAAATGAAAGGTAAAAATAATAGCTAATATTTACAGAGTATTTACTATATGCCAGGCACCCTGCTAAATGCTTTACATGGATTATCTCATTTAATCTCTATGAGGCAAGTACTATTTTATCCCCATTTTAAGCATGAGTAAATTGAGGCTCAGAAGTTAAAGAAATAGTCCAGGATAACAACACTGTGAAGTAGTGGAGCCATGATGTGAACTCAGGCTTATCTGACTCCATAGTATTTATATTTTAATTTCCTTGTAAGTTTCCAAGTCCATGATTGTAACAGAGATAAAATATTTTCTTCTATTGGCAGCAACTGTAGAAGTTTTAATCTTCGCATCTTTAAAAATACTCTCTTGCTGCAGCTTGCTCTGGCTATGAGTGGAGGACTGAAAAGTGAAGGCCTACTCAGACAATTAAATGAAATTACAACTCAGTGAAATCCCTGGTCTTCAAATATACAGAAGAAAGGAGCTGGAGAAACTTCATTTTAGAAGAAGAAGAAGAAAAAAGGATTCACAGAAATTTAAGCCAATATAATTCAAACTATTGCTCTCAAAGCAAGTTAAGATTTAGAAGCAGCAAGATACTTCTGTGCTCAAGAAAAAGGTTAACCTCTGCATTGATGCCCTCTTAGCTCGGGCTTCAGACTGGCCAGGAGAAAGATCAGGGGGCCTAGAGCAGAGGGGAGAAGGTCTGCAATCTGAAGACGAAGTCAAGCTTGAACGTGAAATATGAAATGTTTTACTTCTTAATCTCAGGACCCTTTCATCAGCCAATTGCAATCCCTAACTGACAGTCAAGTTTGTCACTCTAACAGGCATTCTGGCAAGTACGAGTCGTGAGTGGGAACATCAAAAACACCACCTCCTGCCACCACCTAGTTGCAGATGAATAAAGACTAAATCACCAGGCCACCAGGATAAGGTCTCAGACTCACACAGGATGGCATTAGTGGTTGACAGCCCAAGCCCTGGCATCGCATGAACCCAGGCTTAATTCCCAGCTCTGTGGTTTACCAGCTGTGTCAAATCTCTTCACCTCTCTGAGGCTCCGATTCCTCCTATGTGGAGTGGTGGTAGTAATAGATCTACTTTACGGAGCTGATTTAAAGATTCCCCAAGAGAATGCTTGTCAAGCATTTAGCACAGCACCTGACAAACAGAAGCTACCGTTACTATGATGTAACATCTTAGCTGGTGACAGAGCAACAGGCCGACCTGCGTGATGGCATTCCCGAGGGGAGGCTGCCACCCGACATGGGGGAGAGATGAGAGGGAGATGGAAAGACGGGGGCACGAGAGGCAACTGAGCACCAAGCAGCAAGCGGTTCCTTCCAGTCATTTAACCTTCTGTTGGTGAAGAATAAGCACGTTCTTCTTAGAGAAGCATTTGCTGACATCTGAGTTCTATTTCAAATCAGAAAAATGAAAGGAAAAAAATTTCTTGATTTTCTTTACGAAACCAAAATATTTGCATGCGTGCCGGAGAAAAGAAGCAGGTGACGCATGCAGAACACAGACGCTCGAGAGCAAAGCTCGGAACCAGCCGGACCTGGACTTGCGCCTCAGTCCTACTACACACAAGCTGTGTGATCTTGGCTTTGCCCTTCTGGGCCTCTATTTCCTCATCCATAAAATGGGGATAATTACACTATCTGTCCTATAGGGCTGCTGTGAAGATTCAGTGAGGTAATGCATGTCGAGGGCTTAGCAAAATGTTGAGTATAACGCCAAGGCCCAAGGAAATAGCAAGCTGACATCAGAATGATCACAGGAAAAAACCCATTTATGGGTGCCTGGTGTTGGGTTTCTGCTCATTCGTACTCACCTTAAGATGGACTTCACAGAGAGCGTTTTTGTGGGGCTGTAGGGAAGGCATATTTTCTGGGTACCCTGGAAAGTCAAAACAGCAAACCAGTGAGAAGTCTGGCAATTTCCATCTCTGAGAGAGTCTTACCTGGTCATTTAAAAGAAACCCATGTCCAGTCTTTCTCATTTCTCTTCATATATATAAATACATTCTATGTTAGAAAAACTCTTACTGAGGTTCGACAGCATCTTCCACCATTCCCCCCTACCTGGCATTTACGCTTTTCTTTTCTTTTTTTTTTTCCATTGGGTCTTCGTTGCTGTGCATGGGCTTTTCTCTAGTTGCGGTGAGCGGGGGCTACTCTTCGTGGCTGTGTGCAGACTTCTCATTGTGGTGGCTTCTCTTGTTATGGAGCACAGGTTCTACGTGCGTGGGCTTCAGTAGTTGTGGCATGCAGGCTCAGCAGTTGTGGCACACGGGCTTAGTTGCTCCTTGGCATGTGGGATCTTCCTGCACCAGGGATCGAACCCTTGTCCCCTGCATTGGCAGGCGGACTCTTAACCACTGTGCCACCAGGGAAGTCCCGGCATTTACGCTTTGAGCATTACTCTTCAGCGTCTGGACTGCTGGGTCCGCGCTGTCTCAGGTGCTGTGATGAGCAGATGAGCCGTCTGAACCAGAGGAGAAGGGGGTTTGGTCTCTGAGCCAAGAATTGGATCAGCCTCAAAGATCAGAAGAAGAAAACTGTCTCCACACATTGAATGGGACGCAAATGTGATTCCTCCAGGTCAAAGAGTTTTTAAACTAGAAATCACCCAATTCTTTCAGAGAAGTTTTCATAATGTGTACTTTTATATTTGTCTGTGTTTACTTATTTAAAGTCTGTTTCTTCCTCTCTGCATGAGTACCCATTGTGACCAACTCATAGGAATTACTCAATCAATACTGGCTGAACGAAAGGGAATGAAGGAAGGATTGCCTGATGGCTCAGTCCCACGTCTAAGCACCCAGGAGAGATGAGGGCTAGTCTCTTTTACAATCTCCGAGAAAGAGACGATACAGATTTATAATTCGCAAAGGATTTATACTACATGCTTATTTAGCAAAAGAGATTATGACACAGTCCACGTATAAAATTCCCTTTCTAACTATGACTAATAATAAAATTGGCAGCACAAACAGCTAGACAAGGGAAAGGACATTCCTTGTAGGAATGAGGCAACTGTGTTCATGTTTTCGGGACACATCTGCAAACTCATGTGTCTGAGCCCTGACCAATGGCACGGAGTGGAGTTCCCCAAACTTTTCAAGCCCATGATCTCTTTTGGCAAACTAAACTTTCACACCCAGGGCCCTGGAGAACTGGGTATTCTCACCCCTACTCCAGGCTGGGGATGACTATGCCTTCCCAGTTAAGTGTCAGAAGTTGCACTAGGTAGAGCCCTTCTTTTGGATTCTCTACTAGCCAAGGAAATTAGGTTGAGTTTTTGTTTTTGTTTTTGTAGTTTGCATTACGTAGATTTAAAAAAATTTCTACATATAAATATTATGATATGAATATGCCTTTTCAAATTCCACATGACCCACCCACTGAAACCTGAGTTAGTCCTGTGACCTTGCTTTTTCACCGGCCAAGTCCCGGCATTTACGCTTTGAGCATTACTCTTCAGCGTCTGGACTGCTGGGTCCGCGCTGTCTCAGGTGCTGTGATGAGCAGATGAGCCGTCTGAACCAGAGGAGAAGGGGGTTTGGTCTCTGAGCCAAGAATTGGATCAGCCTCAAAGATCAGAAGAAGAAAACTGTCTCCACACATTGAATGGGACGCAAATGTGATTCCTCCAGGTCAAAGAGTTTTTAAACTAGAAATCACCCAATTCTTTCAGAGAAGTTTTCATAATGTGTACTTTTATATTTGTCTGTGTTTACTTATTTAAAGTCTGTTTCTTCCTCTCTGCATGAGTACCCATTGTGACCAACTCATAGGAATTACTCAATCAATACTGGCTGAACGAAAGGGAATGAAGGAAGGATTGCCTGATGGCTCAGTCCCACGTCTAAGCACCCAGGAGAGATGAGGGCTAGTCTCTTTTACAATCTCCGAGAAAGAGACGATACAGATTTATAATTCGCAAAGGATTTATACTACATGCTTATTTAGCAAAAGAGATTATGACACAGTCCACGTATAAAATTCCCTTTCTAACTATGACTAATAATAAAATTGGCAGCACAAACAGCTAGACAAGGGAAAGGACATTCCTTGTAGGAATGAGGCAACTGTGTTCATGTTTTCGGGACACATCTGCAAACTCATGTGTCTGAGCCCTGACCAATGGCACGGAGTGGAGTTCCCCAAACTTTTCAAGCCCATGATCTCTTTTGGCAAACTAAACTTTCACACCCAGGGCCCTGGAGAACTGGGTATTCTCACCCCTACTCCAGGCTGGGGATGACTATGCCTTCCCAGTTAAGTGTCAGAAGTTGCACTAGGTAGAGCCCTTCTTTTGGATTCTCTACTAGCCAAGGAAATTAGGTTGAGTTTTTGTTTTTGTTTTTGTAGTTTGCATTACGTAGATTTAAAAAAATTTCTACATATAAATATTATGATATGAATATGCCTTTTCAAATTCCACATGACCCACCCACTGAAACCTGAGTTAGTCCTGTGACCTTGCTTTTTCACCGGCCCCAGCTTACCTCATACTGTGGTCACCTGTGTGGGATGCCAACCCGTCTAGAAGAGGGTCTTGAATCTGACCTTCTTGCTTGTCTACCTTTTCTTCTCACCAAACACACCAAAGGCAGCTTTTAAGAGAAGACCGGGGCAGCTTTGGGGGACATGTATGGAATGGGAGAGGGAGGATCCAACCCTGCCTGGGTGCTGGTAACATCGTCACAGGCTGCTGAAAGGGATGTGAAACCCAGGGCTCTTGGGATTGTGGATCTGTATTTTTTTTCGTCACTATAAAGGGGTAAAGCTCTTCCTCCCAGTCATTTTTTTTTTTTTTTTGTGGCTTTCCAGGGTTGCTGTTCTAGAAAAAACACCTTCCAGTTCTCTGTTTTCAGTGGAACCAAAAAATGCACAGGGAGAGTCAAGTACACGTGCATATCAGGCAACACTAAGTGAGCAGAGCAGGACACAGAAGTACATGTCCACATTACCCCATTTAGCGTGTGTGTGTGTGTGTGTGTGTGTGTGTGTGTGTGTTTACGGACAGATGTCGAGAAGGACGCTGCAGTGATTATCACTGAGTAGTTGGATTTTGATCCTCTTCTTTTTCACTTGCTGTATTGTCTGGATGGAATTTTTCCAAGCGTGAGTCACTTTTTCTCTTTGGGTTTAGAAGGAACACAGCCACAGATGTGCAAGACAGTTTCTAGCAGGGTTTATACGTTTAGCTGTGTTTCTGTTTAATGAGAGAATGTGGGCTCACGGCGGGAGGGAGCGAGCGCTGAGTCACCTGCATTGCTGGATTCCCCACAGCCTCCGGCGCGGGCTTTGGGCCAACAGGGGCTCCATAACTGATCCTGACGCCGGTGTTCTGCTTTGAGGTGTTCATCTCCTCACTGCCCTTCAGTGGGCAGCAAACACCTACCCAGCCCTGCACATAATTCAGGGCCGAGAGAAGAGGCTCTGGATTTGGGCGCTGGCAGCTCTCCAAAGAAGGGGATTAATACACCCTGTGCCCACCCTATGCTGCCTCCACGGTGGTCCTGGGTCTCAGTCCCACCTCCCCGACTTCTCTCACCATCCAAGAGTCATCCCCAGAAGGCTCCTGTTTCTCTTGTATTTCCTGTTCCTTCTGTCTGGAACGTCCCCCCACCCCTCCCCCCACTCTCTATGTGGCTGGTTCCCTTCCATCCTGTGGGTCTCTTTACATGTCACCTCCTCAGGAAGCGTGCCCTGGACTATCTCACTTTGGCAGGCCTCCGTATTGTTCGTTCTCTGTCTTCATTTCCTTCAGAGTGCTCATCACAACTTATAATGTAATACAGACAGTATCTTTGGAAATTACAATAAGCAAAACTTCCCCTTGCCTTTCCCCACTCTTCCTGCCCCAGTACCTGGCAACCGTCCCAGGTGAGGTGAAGTGACTGTTTTCTGAAGGAAGAAGATAGGACTGAGAAAATCTCTTCCAGAAGGAGGTAGCAGAAGTGTGACATGGACCCTTGCCTCAGTGGAAGGAAGGAAGAAGGAAGACAGGGGAGATGCGGGGTTAGGTGCTGGGGCCCTTGATAGGGGTGCGGGTGGGGAAGCTGTAGGCATATCAAGGTAAGACCTGGAGGCACCTGGACTAGAGGCTCACTTCCCAGGCATGGCCTTAAAGAGGAGTCCTGAAGTCCAGGTAGAACCTGTCTGAACACAGTGAGGGGCAGTAACTCGGTAGCTTCCAACATGGATGGCCAGCAAGATTAGAGACTTGAGCCTAAGGCGACGCTTCCGCCTCCTCCCGTCTGACCCAGGGCTGAGAGAGTGCAGCACTTCTGAGAGGCTTGGCAACCGGCAGAGACCTGGGATCAGGTCAGAGCGTTCACATGTGCAGTGACTTCACTACAAGGAGCAAACGGCTGGGACTACGGACTTCAGGGACAGGTGCTCTCCAATGACCCCCCCAAAAAGCCGGAGGAGACCAGTTACACCTCAGTGGTTGCTCCTCCACAGCAGGAACCAGAAAGAACCCAGAGGGCCCCGTGTGGATCCCAGGTTCTCCTCTCCCACCACCATGAGGTCTCAGAGACCCTCTCTTCACATACCCAAACATTTACTTCAGGAGAAACAGGGCTAGGGGACTGAAATCGGAAAGGCTGATTATTTGTCCAAAAGAGACAGAGTCATCCGAAGAGAATATTTAAGCCAGAAGAGACTGGAGGGGGCCAGAAAACAGCCTTCCTGGTGCATAAGATAAGAGGCTTTGGACGAAGGCACCCGCCCTTCTCAGTAGGTGACTAAGGAGAAGAGATGATCATGCACTTGGGGAAAACTGGCACCTGTTCTCCAGCATTACCTTCTAAAACTGACGCCTAAACTTGCTTCAAGGACGGCCATGCTGATGGCAAGACTGACCCCAATTGCAGTGGCATGGGGACAGGGGTAAGGCCAAAACTTGTCTGCAGGAAATAATTCACGAGTAAGACCTAACTATTTTAGATCAGATTTTTACATTAAACCTGCTTAAAGAAAGAAAAATTTCTGAAACATAACATAGAAGTTTATATAAATAGAGGCAGCAGAGCACACTGGTTAAGTTGGACTTCAATTCATTAATTATTAATCATTTCATGAATTCATTCAACAGATATTTATCGAGCTCCTTCTATGTACCAGGCACTGGGCTTGCTGGTGGGGATACTGAGGCCAAAGCAGTTATGTCCCCTCCTTTCATGGAGCTCACAGGATAGGGAGAGTGACAGCATGAGTCAAAGAATTACTCATAGAATTAGTTATGTACAGTGGTGACAGCTCAGCATGCAGTCCTGGGTTCTGCCTGGTCTGCCACCTCCCTCAGTCATGTCATTTAAGTTCCCTAAACTATAATAACACCTATGCATTTGGAGGACTTACCTGGCATACAGTAAGTGCTCAATAAATGTTAGATTTTTATTGTTAGTACTAGTTTTAATCATCACAAAAAGTTCCTAGCCACAGTTTATTCTGTAGTGGTTCCTGGAAATTCTTTCTGGGCTTTTTGAAGTTGCTACTTTACTGCTATATAGGTATGCATGCATGCAAATGTGTGTGTATGTATGTGTGTATAAAAAATTACTGTTCCTTATGGGGATATATGTATATGTATAGCTGATGCACTTTGTTATAAAGCAGAAACTAACATACCATTGTAAAGTAATTATACTCCAATAAAGATGTTTAAAATTTTAAAAAATTTAAAAATTAAACAAAATATTAATGTTCTTTTAAGTTTCTGCTCATTTCTTTTCCAAAAAGAGCTACATAGCAATTTTGTTACACTACGTAGCTGAGATAAAAATCAGCATGCAGAGAGGGCAGACAGCAGAAGCAAGAAGAACTACAATCCTGCAGGCTGTGGAACAAAAACCACATTCACAGAAAGACAGACAAGGTGAAAAGGCAGAGGGCTATGTACCAGATGAAGGAACAAGATAAAACCCCAGAAAAACAACTAAATGAAGTGGAGATAGGCAACCTGCCAGAAAAAGAATTCAGAATGATGATAGTGAAGATGATCCAGGACCTCGGAAAAAGAATGGAGGCAAAGATCGAGAAGATGAAAGAAATGTTTAACAAAGACCTAGAAGAAGTAAAGAACAAACAAACAGAGATGAACAATACAATAACTGAAATGAAAACTACACTAGAAGGAATCAATAGCAGAATAACTGAGGCAGAAGAACGGATAAGTGACCTGGAAGACAGAATGGTGGAATTCA
>NC_041222.1:407493-408929 GCF_002837175.3 Physeter macrocephalus
AAAATCTTCCAACAAACAAAAGTCCAGGACCAGATGGCTTCACAGGTGAATTCTATCAAATTCTATCAAACATTTAGGGAAGAGCCAACACCCATCCTTCTCAAACTCTTCCAAGAAATTGCAGAGAAGGAACACTCCCAAACTCATTCTACGAGGCCACCATCACCCCGATACCAAAATCAGACAAAGATACTACAAAAAAAAGAAAATTACAGACCAATATCACTGAGGAATATAGATGCAAAAATCCTCAACAAAATACTAGCAAACAGAATCGAACAACACATTAAAAGGATCATACACCATGATCAAGTGGGATTTATGCCAGGGATGCAAGGATTCTTCGATATATGCAAATCAATCAATGTGATGCACCATATTAACAAATTGAAGAATAAAAACCATATGATCATGGGCTTCCCTGGTGGCACAGTGGTTAAGAATCTGCCTGCCAATGCAGGGGACATGGGTTCGAGCCCTGGTCTGGAAAGATCCCACATGCCGCGGAGTGGCTAGGCCTGTGAGCCACAGCTACTGAGCCTGCGCGTCTGGAGCCTGTGCTCCGCAACGGGAGAGGCCATGACAGTGAGAGGCCCACGCACTGCGATTAAGAGTGGCCCCCACTCGCCACAACTGGAGAAAGCCCAAGCACAGAAACAAAGACCCAACACAGCCAAAAATAAATAAATAAATAAATAAATTTATAAAAAACAAACAAAAAAACCCCCCATATGATCAGCTAAATAGATGCAGAAAGAGCTTTTGACAAAATTCAACACCAATTTATGATAAAAACTCTCCAGAAAGTGGGCACAGAGGGAACCTACCTCAACATAATAAAGGCCATATATGACAAACCCACAGCAAACATCATTCTCAATGGTGAAAAACTGAAAGCATTTCCTCTAAGATCAGGAACAAGACAAGGGTGTCCACTCTTGCCACTCTTATTCAACATAGTTTTGGAAGTCCTACCTAGCCACGGCAATCAGAGAAGAAAAAGAAATAAAAGGAATACAAATTGGAATAGAAGAAGTAAAACTGTCACTGTTTGGAGATGACATGATTCTATACATAGAGAATACTAAGATGCCACCAGAAAACTACTAGAGCTAATCAATGAATTTGGTAAAGTTGCAGGATACAAAATTAATGCACAGAAATCGCTTGCATTCCTATACACTAATGATGAAAAATCCGAAAGAGAAATTAAGGAAACACTCCCAGTTACCATTGCAACGAAGAGAATAAAATACCTAGGAATAAACCTACCTAGGGAGACTAAAGACCTGTATGCAGAAAACTATAAGACACTGGTGAAAGAAATTAAAGATGATACCAACAGATGGAGAGATATACCATGTTCTTGGATTGGAAGAATCAATATTGTGAAAATGACTATACTACCCAAAGCAATCTACAGATTCAGTGCAATC
>NC_041222.1:408975-411664 GCF_002837175.3 Physeter macrocephalus
AATTATGAGAGAAATGCAAATCAAAACTACAATGAGGTATCACCTCACACCAGTTAGAATGGGCATCATTAGAAAATCTACAAACAACAAATGCTGGAGAGGGTGTGGAGAAAAGGGAACCTTCCTGCACTGTTGGTGGGAATGTAAATTGATATATTCAATTTGTATGAATGTATCAAGTCACTATGGAGAACAGTATGGAGGTTTCTTAAAAAACTAAAAATAGAATTACCATATGACCGAGCAATACCACTACTAGACATATACCCAGAGAAAGCCATAATTCAAAAAGACACATGCACCGCAATGTTCATTGCAGCACTATTTACAATAGCCAGGACATGCAGGCAACCTAAGTGTCCATCAACAGATGAATGGATAAAGAAGATGTGGTACATATATACAATGGAATATTACTCAGCCATAAAAAGGAATGAAATTGGGTCATTTGTTTCGACGTGGATGGATCTAGAGACTGTCATACAGAGTGAAGTAAGTCAGAAAGAGAACAACAAATATCATATATTAACGCATATAGGTGGAACCTAGAAAAATGGTACGGATGAACCGGTTTGCAGGGCAGAAATAGAGACACAGATGTAGAGAACAAATGTATGGACACCAAGTGGGGAAAGTGGCGGGGGTGGTGGTGGTGGTGGTGTGATGAATTGGGATTGACACGTATACACTGATGTGTATAAAATTGATGACTAATAAGAACCTGCTGTATATATATATTAAAAAAATCAGCATGCAATTATTTAAATACTGGATTTCAACAAATGTACCCATCAAGTGGGACCACCAAATAATAGAACTAACATTTTCTAAGTGTGGTTTATTTTATTGCTTTTTAAATTATACACCGTACTCACCAATTCAAGAATAAGATGTTTTATCCTTTAGGCACCTAACCAGTTTTAAGATTTGACGATTTGGGACACTGGGTAAATTTTCAAGCAAGATCTCACTTCAGGTAGTCTTGTTAGTGCTCATCACGCTGTGAGCCATAGCCCAGAACTTTCCCCATTTTACAAAGAAGAAAATGGAGGCTCAGAGGGCATGAGCAATTTTCTCAAATTCACACAAAATGAGCTTGTTATTGAGGTGATGTGACCCTAGTTTGCTTAACTCCAAACCCTTTGCTCTTTCTAGTGTTGATATGGTCTCTAAAAAGTTCTCTGAGAAGCAAAGAAAAAAAGAAACAAGAGAAGAAGATAATGAGAAAAGGTAAAAGATGAAAGACAGGTTGAATATAAGAATTACTAGAAAAAATTCAGAACAGGAAAAGAAGCAACACCAATGAACATAAAAAAACTTTCCTGAGCTAAAGAAAGACCTGCGTTCTCGAGTTGAAAGGGCTTGCTTTCAGCCCGCTGTCCCCAGCTCAGTGTCCAGAGCCCACCGTGGGCAGGAGGTACTTGTTAGATCTAGGGTTGCTTTTCTACACCATGAAATTGATGCAAGGAGCTAAGCCTCAAAGAAATCCTAGAAGCACAGCTGATTCAGCAGTTGACCAACTGACTCATGGAAACAGGAGCCCCCCAGGGGCTGTGCTCATGTAACAGTATTATATTCCTCCACTAAATCTTGTTTCTTTTAGTTGAAGGTGTGCCAGATCATCACTTTCAGTTATCAGTAACAGCAATAATAACATAGTCGTGTATTCTGAGAGAGCAGAGATTGAGGGGAATGAACACATCTACTTAGTGGCTTATGTAGGAAAAGTTGCTCTTAAACTCAGAGTGTGAAGGTCTCCCCTGTGAACAGGATAATCCTCAGTAGCCAAACTCAAAAACCCTAGTAGAAAAAGGCTGACAATGACACTGATTAAACTCTGGAGTGGTGCTGAAACTGCAGGTGCAGGTGTGATACTCACTGTTTTCCTCCAAAGGATTGCACGGTATTGAGGGACACGCTGATTGTTTTGGTCAGAGAGGGTCACCGACAGGAAGAAGGGGCTCTTCTCCGCATCATTTCCAATGTAGTTCTGATGGACTGGAAAAGAGGCAGGTTCAGAACAGTGAAGATGCAGCCGGCTCCTCCAGGCACTGGGAGCAGTGGGCACAGCAGGTGGCAGCCAGCCCTTCCCACAGGATCAGGGAACAGTAGTCTCCAGCCCAGCTCGGGACAGAACCTGGTGACTCTATCCTAATCATGCTCTCCTGTTCCCCTTGCCAGGGATGGGCTCAGGAATGAACATGTGACCCAATTCTGGCCAATGAGACAGGAGGAAAAGTGTGTCAAGGGGTTTCTGGAAGGGCTTCCTCACTCCTGAAGATGGCCTTCTTTTCCCCTGGACACGGTGGTGTCTAGAAGTGATGCCTGGAATTGCTGCAACCATCCTGTGACCCTGAGGAAGGCCAGCATGGATGACATCACCGAGCCTCTGACTCCACCAACCCCAGAGCCTGCCCTACCTCTGGGTCTCTTGCTGTCTCCCTTATTGTTTAAGCCCGTTGAGGCAGCTGAAGGCATCCAAACTGACGGCACCACTTTTCTCTGAAGTCATCACTACTCCAGGCACTATGCTTTCAAGCATTTGGGAAGATAACAAGTTTCCCCCAATTTCTTTCTTTTTTTTTTTTTTTTTGCGGTACGCGGGCCTCTCACTGTTGTGGCCTCTCCCGTTGCGGAGCACAGGCTCCGGACGCGCAGACTCAGCGGCCATGGCTCACGGGCCCAGCCG
>NC_041222.1:411780-429918 GCF_002837175.3 Physeter macrocephalus
CACGAACCCGCGTCCCCTGCATCGGCAGGTGGACTCTCAACCACTGCACCACCAGGGAAGCCCAATTTCTTTCTTTAAAAAGAGATATGTCTTGCCAAATAAGAGAACTTCTTGGAATAATACAGTATCCGATTTTTAAAAAGACATCATTTGGGTCTGCTCACTCTCATTTTACAGCTCAAGTATCACATCTTCTACAAATAAATAAATGCATTAGCCTGATAAGCAATTTATTTAACCCATTTCTAATCCTGCTATAGTGATTACTCTTCCATTCCCATTGCCTTCTGTCGCTAACCACGCTCCTGTTTTCCACCTTTGCGTACATGTTCACATGAGCCCTTCGCTTCAAACGTGCATCACTGCTCATGCCAGAGCTCTTGGTACGTGCCAGGCACCAGGCTTAGTGGGCCTCACTGACACTTCTGTTCAAGCCTCCTAGGGGTGTACTAGTAGTACCCCCACTTTACAGATAAGGAATTAAGACTCAGAGGAGTGGGAGTAACTAGTGTTCAGGTCCTATGTTGATAACGGCAGAACCAGGATTCAAACAGTCTATAGTCTCCACGAGGGCAGGGATCACAGCTGCCTTTGCAAGAGCACATTGCCTGGCATATGGTAAGTGATAAACAAATCCTAGTCACCAGAGCCTACAGCGTAATGCCTCTCTGCTCTGCATTGGCCCTGGAGCTCAGGGAATCGTTTCTCCCCCTCACTGCCTTGAACTAAGTGTTCAAGGCCCGCTACAGACCGGGTACGTGCCTTGTTAAGTCTAAAATTGTTTTGTGCCCTGCAAATTCTTCTCATCTTGCAAATCACTCATTCATACTATCTAATCCTCTTTAACTCCCCAGGGACAAAAACAACCGGCAAAAACTAACTAAATAAAAAATTTAAAGATAAAAATAAAAAATAAAATATAAATAACAAATTTAAAACGGAGGAAAACCTACTAGGGCTGAATCTTCAAAGCTTACAAATCTACAAAGCTTACAACTGACCTTGAAATGAAATGCCCTGACCTCAGTGTCCCCAAACTGATAAGTTTCACACATATAGGGTACCAGAAATTATACCAACACTAGTTTTCATTCTGAATATCCTTTCTTCCCAACCACTGTAATGACATAATTACCTTGTCCTAAAAAATACTTGAAATACCATCTGGTGTGGTATTCTGGGTTCTCTAAGTGCACGTCTGTCCTTCGCCAAGTGCCTGGCAGAGCAGTTGCATTCTGTAATGGAACAAAGTTATGCCATTAAGAGGCTTATTTAGAAAGTAAACAAGGTAGCAATGAACCAGATGCCAAAGAACCAGAAAAGCCACTGTTAAAAGTATACAAACAGGGCTGTAACCACATGTTCTCATTAGAAAAGACACCTGTCTAAATCCACATCATAGAAACGTTCTGAAGGTCCTTGGGGTGTAGGAAAAAGCACCAGGTGAACCAGTGAGTTAAGCGATTTCTAACTTGAGTGTAACTTGAGTTTAAAGTTTTTCTCCTTTCTGGGCCGAAGCTTCCACAACATTTGGGAGTTGGTGCCCGCAGAGGCACGCCCTTCTGTTTGTTACCCTGTAACAGGCACATTTCACCTGGAACACATCTCGGCAGCATTTTATTTGAGTTCATATTCTTTGTAGAATTTTAAAAATTTACTGTAACTCAATTAATGTGGAAAATATGGATAAACATAACGAATAATCTGAATCCTCTATCCAGATATAATCATTATTAATGATTTGATATGGTTTCCTCAAATTTTTCCCCTACATGTACATATGTACTTTTCTTACCGAAATGGAATCATACTGAATATACAGTTTGAAACTCCAGTGACATCTACATTGTGCCCTGTGTGTAAGACAGACTGCTGGAACATTCTTTTCTCATTCTGACATGCCTCTAGTGATTTACTGGATGCCTGTGGTCAGTTTCTTTATCATGTTGAAGAAGTTCCCTTCAATTCCAAGTTTATAAAGCGGTTTTCTCAGAAATGAATAATAAATTTTACTGAAAGCTTTTTTTTTTTTTGGCAACTATTTAGCGAATAGGTTAAATGGGGAAAATCATAGTCATGTAATAAATTATACCACTGGCTCTTCTTATACTGAATGGTTCTTAGATTTATGAAAGACACCCTTATAGGTATTCTGTTGATATACTGTACTGCTGGATTTTAAAAAATGACTTATGTATCATATTTGTTGGTGAGATGAATCTGTAGGTTTCTTTTCAGTATATATTTCTGTCATGCTTTCAGGGTTATATTACTTTATAAAGTGAATTAGGATGCTTTCTGTCTTTCTCATTGCTCTGAAAATAATGACATTCACGGAAAGAGCTCTAAGTGCCAAGTATTAGGCCGCACACTTTACCTGAATTATCTCCATAGTATCTCCACCAACTCATGAGATAGAGTTGATTTTATCCCCTTACTTTCAGATGAGGAAATTGATGCTTAGATAATTTAAGTATGTTGCTTAAGGTTGCAGAAATAATAAGCAGCGGAGCTAAAACAAATCAGTTCCAATGTCAGAGTGTTTTTTTTTCTTTTTTTAAATCTTAACCATTACATCATCTTCTGAGTCTTTTATTTAATGTTATGCCTTTTTAATCTATCAAGGGGTAAAAAGTAGGTTAAAATTCTTAGTATTATTGTGCCTTTATTGAATTTTCTTCACTTTAAAAAAATCAGCGATATATATATATATATATATATATATATATATATCCCCCACACCCACACCCATATATATAAATTTTTATTTGGCAGTGATTTTAAACTTACATAAAAGTTGCAAGAATAAGAAGAGTGCAAAAAGCATCTGTATGCCTTTACCAGATTCACCTACTGCTAACATTTTATCCCATTATTCACTTGTTCACTACTCTCTATCCCTCTACACACACACACACACACACACACACACACTTTTTCCCGAGTCATTTAAGACTAAATTGCATAAATAATAGCCCTTTATTCCTAAATACTTCAATGTGTATTTCCCAAGAATAGGAGTATCTTCTTACATAACCACCATAAATCCTAACTATTTTAAGTATGGCTTATTTTATAGAGGATTTCAAAGATACAGAAACTTCCTATAGCATTTTAAGGTGACAGTTACACAGGAACACAGTATTTACTTGACATCAACAAGAATGTTAGGAGGAAATATTCTGATGAGCACATTTTCCAGACAATCAAAGTTTAACATTGCAAACACCGATACTAATTTTATCCCTTTTAGATAATCATTTGCTAAAAGGTTTTATGCAGTAATGAACTCAAATTCTTCTATGCTGCAGATGTGCCTGAACATGCCCACGGGGTTGAATGAGTCTTGAGACTGAGAAATCCTGAATCACTTCTGCATCAAATTCCAAAGCCCACAAAAGCTCCTTGTTGCATTCCTTGTTTTGTTTTGTTTAACCACATTTATACTTGTGGGATGTGAAGGATGAAGACTGTATATGGCCAGGATATTGTGAAGAGAATTTAATCAAAATCCATGTATAACACCCCCATTTTATCTGAATGTTCTCTAATATTTGACTTTAAGCAGGGAGTCCACACAACACAAGCATTCAGGCTACAAATGAGATCCATAGTTTTATATAAAGCTTGTGATTTTTCAGAGTCTCTTCCAGAGTGAGTTTAATTAATGAATGAATGCTTTTAAACTGACTTTCCTTCACTTTCTAGGTTAAATTGCTGAAAGAACACTGACAATAAAGAAGATGGATTAAAAAAAAAACTAACAAATTTTGAATTGCAAATATAAATATAAGCTGGTGAAAAAAGTTAAATCATATAAAAATTAAAATGCTTTCTTCCCCCCAACCCCCATGTCCTAATCTACTTCCTTGCCATATAATAACCATGTTACCAGATTGTTTGGATAGTCCCAGGTCTTTTTATGCATCTACAAAAATGTGTCTAAACATACATACACACATTTACATACATATACATATATTTACATACATATGTATATATACACACATAATCTGTTTTCATAAATGGGATAGTATTATAGGTATTCCACTGAAACTTATTTTTTCACTAAAAAAAGAAATCTTAGAAATATTTCTGTTAGTACATACAGATCTACCTTGTTCCTTTTAACAACTACATAGTTTTTTAAAAAAATTAAACACTTCAGTTGAGTATAGATGTGTAAAATACGTAAACATAAAAGGGTAGAAAGTTAAGGTCCTCTAACTTCTTCCCTGACCTCCCATTTCCACTCCAGAAGCACTTACTATTAAATTCTTAGGTAACCTTTTGGAAATTTTCTTGAATATTGACAAGCAAGTTTATCTTTTTTGTTGTTGTTTTTTTTTTTTAATTTTATTTATTTGGGGCTGTGTTGGGTCTTTGTTGCTGCACACGGGTTTTCTCTAGTTGCGGCAAGTGGGGGCTTCTCTTGTTGTGGACCATGGGCTCTAGGTGTACAGGCTTCAGTAGTTGTGGCATACGAGCTCAGTAGTTGTGGCTCACGGGCTTATTTGCTCCGCGGCATGTGGGATCTTCCCAGACCAGGGCTCGAACCTGTGTCCCCTGCATTGGCAGGCAGATACTTAACCACTGCACCACCAGGGAAGTCCTTTTTTGTTGTTTTTAAGGAAATGGGATGATATCATACGAATCATTCTGGAACTTGCTTTTATGTCTAGCACTGTATGGTAAATGTTTTTCTATGGTATTACATTTACCTGTACTTCATTCTTTCTAACAGCTACTAAGCATTCCAGTGTCTAAATCATAATTTTCAAAATCATTCCTCTACTGATGGAAACTGATGTTGCTTCCAAGTGTTTTTATTTGTTATTTTTTTATTTTAAAATAACGCTACAATACACATCCCAGCAGTCGAACTGCTGGCCAAATGGTATACACATTTTTAATGATTGCTAATTGCCTTCCCCAAAGACTGTACTCATTTACATGTCCCCCAACAGTGTGTAAGAGAATCCTCCCCATGCTAAGGAAGAGATCTATAAAAAGCTGAAAGATTGTCCCCTCTGCTCCACCATATACTAATTGATACATACAAGTGAGCTGTAAGGGAGGTTTCCAGGGATCTACCCGAAGGTCACAGTCATTTTAATTAATAATCTGAATGAGCACACAGATGGCAGGATAAGCACATCTGAAGGTAATATAAAGATTCTCACTGGGTTAGCTAATAGGACAGGTGACAGAATCAAGATGTCAAAAAAAACTCTTGACAATTAGCAATTACAGGACACACTAATGAGATTAAATTCAGTGTGGACAATGCAAAATCCTACATTTAGGTACAAATACAAATTGTACAAGTAAGGGTGGAGAAGGCCAGGTGCTACAAAGTAGGAATTCTCTCTCTTTTTTACCCAGTAGGAGATTGAGGCTCCGTGACATTGAGTCATAAACTGGTAAGTGGTAGAGCTGAGGTCTGAACCCAGGTTTGCTTGACTCCAAAATTGTCTCCACTATACCATGATGTTGCCTCACAGCTAAATAACAGCACATGTGAAAAAGACTGGAGTTGGGGGCAGCATATTGTAGGTTCGTAATGAGTCCTCGGGCTTCATGAAAAGAGGAGCGTGTGCACAGCTCACAGAAAGGGGATGAACCGGCCTCACTCTGTGGCCGTGAGGCGCACCTGGGGCCAGGTGTTCATTTCCGAGCACTTCCACCTAAAAGGTCCATTAACCACCTCACATGTGTCCAAGGAGCAGCAGGGAGTGTGATGATAAGTGGAACTGAGTCCATGTCTTAGGAGAAAAACAGCAGATGTCTTGGAATGCTTGAAGGCCTATCATGCTGAAGAAGGCTCAGCCTTACACTATGGGCTCCAGAAACCATAAATAGAAACTCTGAGTGGAAAATATAGACAGATGAATTCTGTTCAACAAAAAGAACTTTCTAGCAATGAGAGATGCCGAAAAAATGGATGTAACTTTAGGGCTGTGGTATAATGGGAAATTTATATTTCGGCTTTGTCTCTGGCTCCTGGCACAGAACTCCTAAAACCCTTGGCACTTCCTGAGACATAAGGGTGACAGGAGCATCTTTTGCTCCAATGAGGCAACTCTTGGTGGGCCCCTAGCTAGCTTCAGGATGGGGCTGGTAGCTAGAAAGACCAAGCTTGATTAGAAGCTTGGCACTTTCAGCCCCACCCTGCAAACTTTCGGGAGGGGTGAGGGGCTGGAGATTGAATGAATTAATCAACCATACCCATGTGAGCTTCTGGGTTGGTGACTATATCAAGGTGCTGGGAGGGTGGTGCACCCAAAGAGGGCAGGGGAGCTCTGTGCCCCCATCCCCCATCCCTTGCCCTCTGCTTCTCTTCCATTTGGCTGTTCCCAAGTTGTATCCTTTGTAATAAATGGGTACGGTAAGTAAAGCACTTTCCAGAGTTCTGTGAGTCATTTCAGTGAATTACTGAACCCGAGGAGGGGGGTTATGGGAACCCCTAACTTTGTAGCCAAGTTAGACAGATGTGTGGGTACCCTGGGGACCTGATACTTGCCACCGGTGTCTGAAATGAGGGCAGCGTGTGGAACTAAGCCTGAAACCAGTGGAGTCTGACGCTGGCTCCAGGTGGTTACGGTCAGAATTGAACTGAATTGTAGGAGACTTAGTGGTGATGGAACTGGTTGGTGTCCAGAGGAAAAAAACCTATCAAGGGGGGAGCAAGTTTCCCATCACTGGAGATATATTCAGGCAGGTACAGATGAGCTAACTGTTGGCAAAGTTGTTGCAGGGGTTCATGCCTTGGGTGGAGGACAGGCCTAGATGAACTCTACGGCAGGAAGGTGTGGTCCACAGATGGGTGTTGATCTGCCAACAGTCTGTGATGAAGTAGACAGCAGTGGAGAGCAAGTCTTAAGGGATTAGCTTCCCTAAACAGAACCCAGACCAATCCGGGTGTTACTCAATTTGGTAGTGAGTTGTATGGGGGGGTGCTGTAAAACGGTCATACGTAGTAGGACCACAGAGAGTCCTGCAACAGGCTGGAAATAAAAAAGCAGGCCCTTCACCACACACAGTCTGAGAAGCACTGCTCGGAGCCTGGGCCTCACCGTGACGTCCTTATGACACGCCCCCTGTGTGTTTTCTCCATCGGAGTTACCAAAATTTGCAATCATCCTATGTATCTGTGTTATTTATTGACCACTCTCCTGCCCGTCTGTGAGCCCATGGGGGCAGGGACCTTAGCAGTCAGCAGTCTTATTCATTCCCGCATCACCAGCGCTCAGCCTGTCTGGCACCGAGAAGGGATCCTGCGTGTGGGTTGAATGAATGACTTGATGTATTATAGGAATAGCGCTCCTGATATAACTTATGTTTTTGGTAATGGTGAGCTAGGTTATTCGACCAAACCTCCCACTGAAGAAACTAAAAGCATTAGACAAATATTAAAGTCATCTCCTTAAAAGCACTGGAGAGCTTACAAGATAGTACGGAATTACAGTCAAAACAAAGGCAAGTGGGAACCCGGAGAGGTAAGTGGAGCATGGAAATTCTCTTTAGCTTGAAGATATCTATCGATCCTGGCAAAATTACTCTTGGGTTTTGGTGACCTCAAGGGGCAAGAGGGCAAAGAATCAAACCCCCAGGATCCACTGAAGTAGGTAAGTCTATAGGAGACACACCCCACATTAAGCTGGGACCCCAAAGGGTTACACATTCAAGAAAAGAGTGAACCGGAAGAGACCACATCTACCCCAAAGACTCCAAGGAAGCCTGCCACAGTGCTGAGTGGAGGAGTGTCTCTGAGGTGCTGTGACCACAAGCCAGCCTTCATGTAAAGTTGCAGCTCCATCCTGTATCTTGGCTTAAAGGGTTTAAAAAGTTTCAAGCTGGGACTTTAGTTTAAAGGTGTCTGGCAAAAGCAAATGCAAACCCTCCCTCTGATTCTGACACCAATTCTAATATGTGGTTTCTCTCCACACCACCAAGCAATTCTCCGACACCAGCTGGGTGTCCTGTAATTCAACTCAATTCTGACACTGTACCTGGAGACAGTGTCGGATCCCACAGGTTAAGGGCTCAGTCCTACAAGACTGCTTCTGACGTCTGCAACTTCCGATGCGAACTGCAAATCCTGGTGGTCGCCCGTGCTTCTGATCAACTGGCTATAGACTGAAGGTTCCCATGACCCTCTCCTTGGGTTTGATTAATTTGCTAGAGCACAGACCTCAGAGAAACACTTGACTACTTAGATTACTAGTTTATTATAAAAGGATATAACTCAGGAACAGCCAGATGGAAGAGATGCATGGGGCAAGGTATGTGGACGTGGGGAGGGGGTGTGGAGTGCCCATGCTCTCGGAGCCGGCCACTCTTCTGGTATCTCCAGGTGTTCACCCATCTGGAAGCTCTCTAAACGCTGCCCTCTCAAGTTCTTATGGAGGCTGCATCCCATAGGTACGACTGATTAAATCATTGGGGATTGAACTCACTCTCCAGCCCCTCTCCCCTCCCAGGAGGCTGGGGTTGGACTGAAGCACTAACCCTCTAATCACGTGGTTGGTTCCTCTGGTCACCAGCCCCCATCCTTAGGAAACGTAGGGGCTTTCCAGAAGTCACTTATTAACATAACAAAAGACACCATGATCACTCGCATTACTTAGAAAATTCCAAGGGTTTTAGGACCTCTGTGCCAGGAAGAGGTACGAAGACCAAATATGTATTTCTTATAAATCACAGGATCACACTCTGTACCAAAAGACAACGCATCCTAAGGCTTATATTATTCCTAAAGAAGTCATCTTCAAGAACAACAAACAGCACACAATCAGGCAGCCAAGCACACAGAGGAGCACGGTACACCATGAGAATATGCCAGGGGAAAAATCTAACAGACAGAGGACCACAAAAACCCTCACATATTGGAATTATCAGTCACAGATAATAAAACCATTATACTGACTATGTTTAAAGAAATAAAAGACAAATTTGACATTATCCGAAGGGAAGGGTAAACTCTAAAGAGTGACCAAGCAACCCCGGGTTAGGCAATGGTTTCTTAGATACGGTAGGAGAAGCACAAGCAACAGAACACAAAATAGATGAACTAGATATTAGCAAATTAAGAGACTTTTATGCTTCAAGGGACACAATCAAGAAAGTGAGAACACAACCTCAGGAATGGGAGAAAATTTTGGCAAATCATATATCTGATAAGGGTCTAGTAGCCATTCTGTATCGATGCAACGATAAAAGGAAAATTAACTCAGTAATGAAATTGCTTTGCAATTTGTTCATGGGTTTGAAAAACTTCAAGCAGCATGTTGAGTCTTCTAATGCACTAACTGCTTTAACAAGCTCAGAGCAAGCCAGGTTTTTTTTCCTCTGAGTCTCACGTTCCTCCACGGTCTTTCACCAGGCTGGGCGCTGGCACTGGCCAGAGCTTTTAACTGAAGACCATGGATAGAAAACCCAGCCAAGGTGCACTCATGCTCGGCGGCTTTGGTGGAAACAAAATTTAAAACGGTATTTGAGCCCACAGAAGCAATCTGAGACAGGACTGTGGTTTGAATGCAACAGACCACAAGGATTTGTTAAATCAGTAACTCCACCAAATGGTTCCAAAGGTGTTGAGTGAACCGCCCGTGGCCACACTGTTGGTGAGTTGTGGGGCCATGATTTGAACCCCAGCAGCCTGACTCTGGAGCCACTGTTGCCCATGATCCGCCATAGGTGATTTCCAGTCCCTGACCTTCTCCTCTGGCATGTGGCATGGCCAGGTGACAGGGCCAGGCAGGAGTGTTTGATAACCAAAGTGCGTGGTGATCCTAGGACTGCATGAAGTCTCCATTTATGTTTTTCTGGGGAGTTGTGGATTTCCTCTAGACACTGGTCTTGGCAGGGGCCAGAGTTGTACTTATGTGGGGTGGGGAAAGCCAGTACAGTTTGTTCATTTCGGGCTGGGCTGAAGTTCTGTAAAATTTTGGTAGCAGAAAGATGTGTTGCGGCACAGCAACCTCTGGTATCTTCGGTACTCAGGTGTTCAAAGTAGATACTCGGCCTGGCGGCTACTAGCTTTCTGAGCACTGGAGAATGAGGACTCGATGCTTTTGCTCCTGACTTAGCTCCTGGGACACCCTTGGCTGCTTGTGTCTGTGAGGATAAGACTGTCTTGTCTCAGGAGCAGGACCGTTTGGGGAGGGCTGTTTCCAAGCTTCAGAAGCAAATTTCCCTGGGAGTTCTTTCTTCTATGCAGGTCAGTTGACATCATTCTGGACAAGAAGTATGTGGGCACCTATTCAGGGGTCCAGCCCAAGGGGGGACTGCCCCCTTTGCCTCACAGCAATGGTGAGGGTACCACGTCTGGGTGAAGGGCTTTGCTAAGTTAAGGCAAAGGTGAAGATGAGCAACAACTTCATGAATGCCGTGGCTTTCAAGTTAAATCCATAGCCCATCACCAAAAACGTGATTAAGGAAGGGGTCAGGAGGGCAGGGCTGGCCATACAGCGCCACTTGTGGGGACAAGAACAACCATGATTACTATCAAAGCTCTCACTCTCTGAACTCTCGCTATACACTGGGCAGAGCGCTAACTGCTTTAAAAGCTCAGCTCACTGAATCCTCTCGATAATCCCAAGGCCGTTTCCTCCTTACAGATGAAGAATCTGGGCTTCAGAAAGGCTGATTACTTGCCTAGGGTCGCACAGCTAGGAGGTGGGGGAGCTGGAACTTGAACCCAGGCTTGCCTGATGCCAAAGCTGGGGGTGCTGAAGCACTGCAATGGGCTACCTCTCAGAGAAGCAGCAAAGAAGAAAAAACTGGGGGGGCTTAGATAGGACCCAGCAGTTCTGGGGGTAGACTCCAAGGGATGGAGCGGGCAGTGGAAGCTTTAACAAAGAAAGGCCAGCAAGGTGAGTCCCTGTGGCCTAGGGCGAGGATGACCAGCAGAGCCCAGAAAGAGGGCTTGGGCCCAAGCAGTGGCAGACAGGAATGGCCTCCTTTCTTGGTGTCTTCTCTGAACAAAGACGACGTTTTATAATCACAGTAATTTTTTGCATCTCTCTCCTGGACCCTGACATGGCTCACACGGAAGTTCTAAGCCTACAAGCCTGGCAAAGGGTAAGAGCTAGGGTTCCAGGGGCCATTCACAAAGGGTGCTGTGGCTGTGAATGTGTCTTTGGTCCCATTGCTGGCAGACCACCTTCATGTGTCTACCTGGCATTATTACAGATCTTTCAAAGGGTACGCGTCACTCTATTAATAGCACCTTCCATACAGAGAATGATGGCACTTTCCCTTCCTGTTTGCTTCAAGCAAAACTCTGAAGAGCCCTTCTGACCCCTTCCTGGGCTCCATTTTGGCAGGTCTTCTGTGGAAAAGAGGACCACAAGCTGCTCACGGCTGTATCACAGGCACCACGATTGTGTACTTGGTGATGATACAGACTTCCTTACCTCATCTGAAGAGCCGTTTTCCACTCTGAACCTTCCAGCCCTTTGGATGGCTCCATCGGCATCACTAGAAATAAGCTGGGGGACAAAAGAGCACTCAGTTAGGAAGCTGGGTCACCATTTGCAATGCCCCTTCCATCTGTCCGTATCTGCCTATGAGTAAGTCAAATCCAGCGAGAGCTGGAGGGCCCAGCCTAGAGCTAACAGTCTCTTGGAAGCTCTATCAGCCACGCCCTCGTACAGGTGGGCCCCACAGTCTTTAGGAAGCTGAAGAGTGAGGAACACCTAACCCATAAGAGTGGAAAACAAGAGCATCAAATCTAAATTTGAACATATTCCAACACTGAAGCATTGAGGTGATGCTCCCATCAACCTTAACACACGTCACACGTGGACAAGCGTAGCGTACAGATGGCAAAACCGAAAGCCAAGTCTCAAGTTCAGCTGCCTTTACAGGAAAGCCTAAAAAACAATTAATGGCTGGCAGAAACTCAAGGCTCTACTAACATGACAGAAAGCTCTTGTGCTTCATTCAGTTTCAAATAGTTTCCAAAAGGCCAATTAGTCCCTTCCAAGGCTGGCAGACTGTATTTTAGATCCAGCAATGCGATGCTTGCAAATAGGCAGTCTCCATTCAAGGAGCTCGGTGCTAAAAAGAGATGAGTTAAAAAGAAATCAGTGCTTGGTGCATCAGTCCTAAAATCACTGACTCAAGATTTAACTTACTTTCTCCTAAATCTTCTAGATTTCTCAGTAGCAACTTAGGAAAATGACATGTCTTTTTTTAACCTTTTAAATCTGCCCACAAATTTGCAGCAAAGATCTGCCAACAATTTCCATATCCCAGAAATCCCATTAGAACACACTTGCCCAGAGGGGCACTTCTCAAGTCTTACCCAGTAAAATGATACACAATTTCTTAAGAATGATTATCTCATATTTTTACTCGTGTTTCAGAGATATGAAAGTGTGAAAATAAATGGAAACATTTCAGGGAAAAACTCTACAACTTTTCCTAAGGAAAATTGTTTGAAAAAGATTGATAAACTTTTCCCGTGATAAATACAAAAATAATAGTATCTAATATTTATTGAGAGCTTCTACATGCCATGTACTCCTCTGGCCTTAACGTGTATTATCTCATTTAATTCTCGTAAAAACAACACAAAGTAGGTACTATCATTATTCTCATTTATGAGTGAGGAAACTGAGGCAGAGAAAGGTTAAAATAACTAGGCAAGGTTACATCTAAGTCAGTGGCGGGCCTGGGATGTGAACACAGGCAGTCAGACTCCAGAAGCCTGTTATCCTCATCTGACCACTACCCTACTTAACCCTCCTCCATGGAATGTCCATGATAAGGTCCTAACTTATATGTATACCTAACCTATATCCTGCAAAATAATTTCTAAAAACAATTACGAAGAAGATTTTTATGTATATGTTTAGCTTTTATATCATCAGATCATTACACTGTTGATAGACTGAAGATGGGCGATAGAGGCTACGTAGCAAAGAATTTAATTTGCCCAAAGAGAGGTCTGACCTTTGCTCTCAGCTCCTGCGAGGTGATCTCTAAGCCCTGGGAATGTCCTGCATGACTGTCTGTTTGCTTGGGGACTTTGAGCCACATGGCAGAGTATGGTGGGCGCTTTGGGTCACATGGTATCAGATCTACCTCTGGACACCAAGACTGAGAAGGGTTTCTCTGGTTGGCAATACTCCACGTGTACTGTCACACATTGTTGCCAGGAGCCGCAATCAATTACTAATGTCTGCCATAGGCGTATATAGAGAGAGGATGACACATACATCCCTGTATTAGAGGTTGGTAGATATAGTCCTCACTATAGCCAGTCTCATCCAGGACTCAAAGGCTTGGGAGAAGAGCTGACCATCATTCACTGATTCAGTCATTCATTCACATAACAAGTATAAATAGTGGTGGACTATATTCCAGACACTGCTAGGCACAGGCTATGATTCCCTTTTCCTTTGCTGAGATTAGAACAAGAAGCTTATCGCTTATCTTGATTGAAAGGTTCAAGAAGAAGAAAGGAAGGACATGTTTAATGATTTGATGGTTAGAAAGAATTTAGCTCCCTCTGAACTATAATCACAAAATCCATGAAGACCCTGAACTCCTGCCTTAGTCTAACATGTTTAACTCTATCGCCGTCACCATCGCCACCACCACCGTCTCCATCAGGTCACTGTCATCTCTCCCCTGGGGGACTGCAACCATCTCCTGACTGGCCTGTGCATCCACCCACCATCGCTTCTCTCCAAACCACTCTTCACATCAAAGCGCAGGGGATTTTGGCAACTGCGAATCTGATTGTCCCACGATCCCATCTCTATCCTGGTATCCCCCTCCTTCCCACCAGAGGACGTGCACGCACGGCACCCCCTCACCTGGAAGGTCTTCCTCTCCCCGCTTCCCCTCGTGAACTCCGTATCATTCAATTTCACCACAGCCCCCGTTGCTCAGACACCTTCCTTGACCTCACTGCCTGGGAAAAGCTCCCACTGCAAGTCTCAGAGAGGGCCTCAGGGTCCTGACTGCCATTCCTTTGTGCCATCACCTGATTCATGCCCGTCTCTCCTCACGCACCCCCTCCACTCCCACTGAGAAGCTCCAGGAAGACTATGGTTTTCTCACCACTGCAACCCCAGAGCTACGCTCACTGCCTGACACAGTATTGATACTCACTAAATATTTATTACACAAGAAATCCATGAGCAGATGAATGCCAAATCCCTGTGGAAATGACCAAAGGGATATAAGACTGGGGGAAAGATCTACTCTAGCCCCAGAAACCAAGAAGGTTCATTACTCACCCAAGAAATTTCAAAGAGATCCTACCAGGTCTATGATGAAAGAAAGACCAAGGTGAAGGACAGACCAAATCGCTTGAATCACCATTTGCAAGGGAAAGGCAGCCTGAGTAGTAACTTAGTCCAACTAAGGTCAAACTAACACTGCTGAGCTCATGCTGGCAGGGCCTGTCTGAGGTGAGGGTGGGTATTCGGGCAGTAGGTGGGAAGGCGACCTACCAGTCACACTGGGGAAGTGACTCTCGCTGGCAAGTGGAATGGCAGCCCCAGAGCTCTCCTGCCCCGCACCCCTCACCCCCAGCTGGATCCGGCAGCTGGCTAAATAAACCAGAGGGTGCCGTGGAGGCTGGTGCTGATGAGGACTGGTACACCACCTGAGGTGAAAGGGGACAGTGCTCCAGTGAATGAGGGGTTGAAAAAAATAACACTCCAGGAAAAAAATATCCTTTAAACACAGCAGAGAAGCTGTTTCTATCAGTAGTTTTCTTTCTATTATTCCTCATAAGCCTTTGATCTGGCCAATTAAAACTATTAAAAATCTATAAACTCTTCCCTTTGTTGGAAGGAGATATGACTCAGGAATGATACAATGTCTACTAGAACCCATCTAAATGTCCAGTACTGCACAACCAAGAAGCCCTCTCCTCTGACTCTTTCCACGTGGTACAGAGTTCTGGTTGCTGCCAAAATCCATTCTCACCATCTTCCACAGTAATGGAATTGTAGCTGGACACATGGCTAGACCACAGTTCCCTCAAGGTGGCCATTTGACTTCATCTCCCCACTTGCAGGTGGGTCAAAGTCCCAGTGGCATGCAGGGATCCCAGCCCTTTAGAGAGGGGAGGTGCCCCCGCACGTGCTCTTTCCCTCCACTGGTTAAACCTCAATGACCAGAGAGACCTCGAAGTCCATATTGAAGAGACTGGGTTCATCCCAAGCCTGAATGTGTGGGGCACAGCCACCCAACAACTTAAAATGCTTGGCTCGATGTGACAGAGAAATACACTTGTTTTTAACTGCATTTTGATGTTCTAAGCCAACTATATACCCTATAACATACCCTACAAGGAAGAACAAAGAAAAAAAATCATTAAACCTATGACAAGTCCATAATTTAAAATGTGGAAACTGACTTGAGGTATATGAGCAAATGTTCTAGGAAATATAATTTACTACAAAAAGCACAAGGAAATTTTAGGCCATCACTAATTGTAATAATTTGGGAGGACACTTGATCTATGAATATGGAACAATCTGTGATCAGCTTTCTGATGTAAAAGCATGGTTTCTGAATTTTGAAATGTAGACCACATTTCACAGTGACCATAGTGAATTCAAAATTAGATACTGAGAAGAAAATACCCCCAAAAGAGTAGATTAGAATATCAGTTTGAGATAAATAGAGGAAAATGATTATCAAAAACACAGAGAACATACCTGAGAGAAAAATGCAAGGAATAATGGACTGGGGTGTTATTAAGATGGTCTTTGGGCAGAGAACCCAAGGCCAACCAAATCATTCTGTAGACCAACTACCCTCTGGTAAGGTCCCCTACTAATGAGCTAGACCACAACTAGAGAATGCCTTTATTTACTGCAGACCAGCCCGAAAGGTTTAGAAACAAAGTAGAGAGCAAGGCAATCTGAGATCTCACCCCTCCAAAGCCAGCAGAGAGGAGGGAGTCAGGCAGTCTCATCACACAGGAGTATACCTGGCCCTTTGTTATTCTTCAGGAGAAATGTCCAAAAAGGACATTCCCACATGTGCTCTGACCTTTGCAAGTGCTCTGCCTACCCAGGAGTTCAGTGACCAATAAGATATTTTTAAATCTGATCAATCCAGATCTGCACTTCTAAAGGATGGAGTGAGGGAGAGGGGTAAAATGAGGAAGTGGATAACGGGGAGTCTGGAACACCTCCTAGAGGTCATTGGAGAGAACAGCACAGACAATTACAATAAATATCAATGGGCTACACTCCTCTATTAAAGGAAGAAAGACTCAAGGATTGGAAATACAAATGAAATCCAACTAGCTGCAAGAGATAATAAAATAAAACAATACAATAAATACAATAAGATAATTCTGAAAAAGAAAGGCAAAGTAAAAATTATTCATGGTAAGTTGGGGAGAAAATGGTGAGGGAATAATAAAATCAGATGGTAGAACTTAGGAAAAAAATATCATTAAAAAAGTTATGGGGGGGCTTCCCCGGTGGCGCAGTGGTTGCGCGTCCGCCTGCCGATGCAGGGGAGCCGGGTTCGTGCCCCGGTCTGGGAGGATCCCGCGTGCCGCAGAGCGGCTGGGCCCGTGAGCCATGGCGGCTGGGCCTGCGCGGCCGGGGCCTGTGCTCCGCAACGGGAGAGGCCGCAGCGCGGGGAGGCCCGCATACCACACAAAAAAAAAAAAAAAAAAAAAAAAAAAAAGTTATGGTACGTGGATAGATAGATCTACTCACTCCCAAAACATAACAATTATAGACACTCATTATAAAACAAAACTTATAAATTGATGGAGTTTCTAAAATTATAATTATAATGGGGGATTTTAGTATATTTCTCTCTGATAGGTCAAGGCAAGAAATAGTAAGGAATTACAGAGGAATCAAATAATAAAATTAATAAGCATGATTTAATAGACATATACTGAATTTATCAAGGTACAAACAGAGAATACATACCTTTTAAGAAAATCTATTAAAGTTTTAAAAGTTGATCAAATATTGGATAAAAACAACCATAAATAAATTCTGCAAAACAGAAACTATACAGATGATTTTTTTAGTATAGTGCAACTGAATGAGAAATTAGTGTCAAACGGATAAAAAAGTGGGAAATTTTAAAATATACATCTGAAAAAACTCTTGGGTCAAGTAGGAAAACTAAAGTTGGACACTATCCAGACATCAACGAGAACAGTACCTATCAAAACAGATAATGCAATAGATGCTGTATTTATAGGAAAATTCATATCCTTAAATGATTTCATCATTAAATAAGAAAGAATAAAAACAATGAACTAAAGCATTAACTGCTAGAACGTACAAAAAGAACAGTGAAATACACCCAAGGAAAGCAGGGGGGAGGAATCAATAAAAGATCAGAGAAGAAATTACAGATTTAGAAAGGCAGTAGAATTGATAAACACATCCAAGAGATGGCCAGCAAGTCTGATTCTAAAAAGCAAAGAGTGCTCTTTTCGGCAGCATGTATACTAAAATTAGAACGATTCAGAGAAGATTAGCATGGCCCCTAAGCAAGCATGACATGCAAATTTCTGAAGCATTCCATATTTTTATAAATTAGGAGCTTGGGATTAACAGATACACACTACTATGTATAAAATAGATAAACAAGGACTTACTGTATAGCACAGGGAACTATATTCAATATCTCGTAATAACTTATAATGAAAAAGAATCTGAAAAAAATATATATACCTGTATATACATAAATGTGTATATATACACATATATATAACTGAATCACTTTGCTGTACACCTGAAACTAACACAATAATGTAAATCAACTATATTTCAATAAAATAAAGAAATAAATAAAAATCAAAGACAAACGCAAATACACAGAGTGATAATAAAGAAAATATAATTGCTAAGAAGAAAAGGGATTTTTAAAAGTGTGAGAGAATACCATGTGAGACTATGCGACTAGTACCAAAAACTTCAGTGAAATGGAAATTTTCTAGGAAAATATACATAATGAAGATTCTTTTAAGGAGAGGAAGAAACCTGAATACACCAATAACTGTAGAATTGGAGAGGTTGTCAGAACACCACCCCACAGAGGCAGTCCTGGCTCAGAGGGTCTTCAAGGAGGGGAAGGGCCCCATTTCCACCTGCCAGCCACACCCTCACTCACCAGGAA
>NC_041222.1:430224-435445 GCF_002837175.3 Physeter macrocephalus
CCGCGGAGCGGCTGGGCCCGTGAGCCATGGCCGCTGAGCCTGCGCGTCCGGAGCCTGTGCTCCGCAACGGGAGAGGCCGCAGCGCGGGGAGGCCCGCATACCACAAAAAAAAAAAAAAAAAAAAAAAAAAAAAAAGTTATGGTACGTGGATAGATAGATCTACTCACTCCCAAAACATAACAATTATAGACACTCATTATAAAACAAAACTTATAAATTGATGGAGTTTCTAAAATTATAATTATAATGGGGGATTTTAGTATATTTCTCTCTGATAGGTCAAGGCAAGAAATAGTAAGGAATTACAGAGGAATCAAATAATAAAATTAATAAGCATGATTTAATAGACATATACTGAATTTATCAAGGTACAAACAGAGAATACATACCTTTTAAGAAAATCTATTAAAGTTTTAAAAGTTGATCAAATATTGGATAAAAACAACCATAAATAAATTCTGCAAAACAGAAACTATACAGATGATTTTTTTAGTATAGTGCAACTGAATGAGAAATTAGTGTCAAATGGATAAAAAAGTGGGAAATTTTAAAATATACATCTGAAAAAACTCTTGGGTCAAGTAGGAAAACTAAAGTTGGACACTATCCAGACATCAACGAGAACAGTACCTATCAAAACAGATAATGCAATAGATGCTGTATTTATAGGAAAATTCATATCCTTAAATGATTTCATCATTAAATAAGAAAGAATAAAAACAATGAACTAAAGCATTAACTGCTAGAACGTACAAAAAGAACAGTGAAATACACCCAAGGAAAGCAGGGGGGAGGAATCAATAAAAGATCAGAGAAGAAATTACAGATTTAGAAAGGCAGTAGAATTGATAAACACATCCAAGAGATGGCCAGCAAGTCTGATTCTAAAAAGCAAAGAGTGCTCTTTTCGGCAGCATGTATACTAAAATTAGAACGATTCAGAGAAGATTAGCATGGCCCCTAAGCAAGCATGACATGCAAATTTCTGAAGCATTCCATATTTTTATAAATTAGGAGCTTGGGATTAACAGATACACACTACTATGTATAAAATAGATAAACAAGGACTTACTGTATAGCACAGGGAACTATATTCAATATCTCGTAATAACTTATAATGAAAAAGAATCTGAAAAAAATATATATACCTGTATATACATAAATGTGTATATATACACATATATATAACTGAATCACTTTGCTGTACACCTGAAACTAACACAATAATGTAAATCAACTATATTTCAATAAAATAAAGAAATAAATAAAAATCAAAGACAAACGCAAATACACAGAGTGATAATAAAGAAAATATAATTGCTAAGAAGAAAAGGGATTTTTAAAAGTGTGAGAGAATACCATGTGAGACTATGCGACTAGTACCAAAAACTTCAGTGAAATGGAAATTTTCTAGGAAAATATACATAATGAAGATTCTTTTAAGGAGAGGAAGAAACCTGAATACACCAATAACTGTAGAATTGGAGAGGTTGTCAGAACACCACCCCACAGAGGCAGTCCTGGCTCAGAGGGTCTTCAAGGAGGGGAAGGGCCCCATTTCCACCTGCCAGCCACACCCTCACTCACCAGGAACGCAGGGGAGAGTTTCCCTACAGAAGATACAAATAGCAGAATTCTTTTGAGTTTGTTTTGGTGCAGAAGTTCAGGGAAAGGGAATTAACATATATTTAACATCAGTAATGCTAAGAAAAAAGGACATGATTTTTACGTTATTTTATTTTGTCTAACGTTTCTAACCTGGTCATACACCAAAGGATCGGTACTGAGGAGGACTGCGCCCAAGAGAGTAAAGGGAAAAAGCAAATCAAATCATCACTTGGTTAGGATATGCCTGGTCCTGTGAGGAATTCCTTTAGAGCTCCTGCATTGGTCAATACTGGAGCCACTAGCCCCATTTAAATCTAATTTTAAATTAATTGAGATAAAATAAAAAACACTCAGTTCCTCTGCTGCGCTGTCTGTATTTTAAGTGTTCAGTAGCCACAGGTGATGGCTACACTGGACAGAGCAAATGACAAATTTCCACAGTCACGGAAAGTTCTATTGGACAGGACTGTGACATGCTGGACCTTGATGCAACTCTGGGTGACCAAGATCAATTCAGTTTCTCAGGCTGAAACACCTTCAGTTAGTTAAATACACTAAAAACAGTGGAAATTCATGTAATTTAATATCTGGAGTAGAGGCTTTCTTATTTCAGCCAAACTGTAACTGATTCATTTAACACTAAACAGTGTTCAATGTCTTAGATGTTTTATTTCTGGAAAAAAGTAATATCCAAGCAATAATATCCATCCGTATGACTTAACAAATTAATGTAAAAGAAAAAATTTTAAAAGGAAGAATGAAGTGTTATTCATTAATTACTATAAATAAAGTATTATTAGTTTAATATTAGAGGCAATTAGATGAGAATATTTCCTAAATTAATACAAATACATAAATTTTCAAAAACAAAAGCCTCTTTCGTCTTTACTGAATTGCTTTGTTTCTTTGGGCTGGTGTCTGTTTCCATACCTTAAGCAGAGCTAGGATCCCTGCGATCTCTGCTTATCATGCACTGGGTACTTGGCATTCAGGTATATATAAGTCACAGAAACAGTATTTTAACCTAGGAAAAAAATCTTTTAAAATTTGTGTAAATTATATCTTTAAAAATAATATTTCAGATTTCCATGCCCCACCCCTATCTCCTCTCTTTAAAATGAGTGGTTACAAGTGTGGGTTTTGGCATCCAACTGACCAGGTTCAAATCTCAGTTCCACACTTACTAGCTGTGTGACCTTGGGCAAATCACTTAATTTTTCCTCTTTAAATTTCATTTTCCTTATCTCTAAAATGAGGACAATGATTGTAGCCACTTTTAGGCTTGTGGAGAGGATTCAATAATATAAAACATGGAATGAGCCTAGAATAGTTTCTGGACACAGGAAGTGCTCAATCATGTTATAACAGTATGTATTTTAATAATAATATAATGATTAATATAAAATGCCCTGATTATTGTTGGTATGATTAAACCATTTCAGTGCTGCATTAACACTTTTGGAAGGTCTGTTTAAACATTTGTTACTCTTCTGATATTACTGAGAACTAATTTCTCAGGGTCTGTACTAACTGCTGGAATTATAAAGACAAATGCAACATGATCCCTACCCTGGAGGAGCACAGAGCCTACTGGGAGAGAGAGACACACACACACGTAAACAGATAAATCACACATAACCTGGTTAAATGCCACAGCACAGAAGTAAGGATGGGGCACTGGGGGCGGTCAGAGGCTGCAGGGACAACTCTGCCTTGGGGAGCGAAGGTTTTGTCGCTGTAATGCAATTTATTCTGGAAGATGTACAGGAGCTTTGAGAAATGATTTCCAACATAAGTAGATTTTTAAAACTACAAATACTGGTCAAGGAGACCATTTGCATATGCAAACCACAGACATGCAGACACACTGACACACATCCATACCCCTGACTTAGAAAGTACGGCTCAGAAGGGAAGAAAGAAAGTTAAAATGTTTCCATCAAAAAAAGGTGGGGAGATAAGGCCTGAACATGGGTGGAATAAGCCATCCCCTGACTGGCGAGTGCTGCTCCTGGGCCCCTGGTTCACTTCTCCTGGTCAGTCTGGTTCACTTCCGCTGTCTGCAGCGAGAGGCAAGGGAGTGGAGACGGGGACCAGAGGAGATGTTTTCTTCCTCCCACTCTTCACCTCCATCCTCTTCTGCCTATGCCATGGGGTGGAGAAAAGATTTGGGAGGTTGGGCAGCTGGAGAGCTGAGCGCCAGGGCACGTGTCAGAGAACCTGAATTGGTTAGAAAATTCTCCAGCTAGGAAGATAATTGTTGGCTAAAGAACAACCAAGGCCTCGGATCTGGGCTCAGACTTATGATCCACATCTCTGGCCACCATCCTCAGCAAACTCAACGTCCATCACAATGATTTATCTGATGTCTCAAGCTCACGTCCTGTCTCAAATCTAATGACCTCACTTAACTTCATGGCTTTGCCATCCACTACTAAGACCCCAAACCTGCTCTCACCCACACTGGTATAGATTTGTCATCACAGTACCTGACTTATCACCCACACTGGCTCTTTCCGGTACACATTCTAGCTGGGGATCTGTGGTTAATCACATCAACACTGCATTTACTAACACACAGACCTTCGTACTGCTGAGTTCTACTCAAGCCCACCAAGTCAAGTCCCAGTTTTCAATCACCTCCTACCAAGTAAACTCTCATGCTTCCCTTCTGTGTTCAAAGAAACATGTTTCCATATGACTAGGCCTACAACAAGCTCATGCTTCTTGACCATGGCTAGATCTTCACTACCACTCCCCAGTTCTTTTATCCATTCCTTTTTCACTTCCCATTACATCTCCCATCTTGGCCCTGACTTGTCAATCACCAAATCGCCACTCCAGAAACACCTTTTCTTCTAAGCAATGACCTCTCCATCTATTCTACTGAGAAATCTGAGGCAAGTCAGGATGAGTACTGTCATCTAACCCTCCATCTCAAACGCTATCCATCTTGGTTTCTTCATTAAAATAATATCTGACTAGCAGTCCCTGATACTCAAATTCCCAGTAAAATATTTGTGAAGATTCAGCACAAAAGATGACAATTCATGAGTCTGAAGACTGATTGTCCACCCTATGGCCAAAATATCAGGACATTTTCTACTTACTGTATGGCCAATGGAGAAAAGAACTGGGAAACATATTCGGTCACTGACTTTGTTGCCCAGAACAGAGCAAATCTGTGGTCATTACAGAAAGCTGGATGGCAATTTATTTTTCTCTTCACCACCTCCTTTGGGCTAAGAAACACTGGGTCTATATGAAGAGTAACAATAAAACAGTGGGTGTCATCCTTTTACTGCACAGGTACTGCATTTTAAGGTAGCCCCAGCCATTCCAGCACCTCTTTTTCTCTCCAAGAACACACTGGGCAAGATGTGGGGAGGGGGGGAGACGAAGTCCACGTTAGAAAATGCAGGCTTCATAAGCAATGTGCCATAGGTAGAGAGACAGACTGGAAGGGCCCTGGTAGCAGAGCACCCTGGGGAACATGGTTTTGTCGATATGCCAAGCTGCTGGGCGCACTAAAGTGTGGTTGGGATGGGGGGAGACATAACCTTCTTTTTTTTTTTTTTTTTTTTGTGGTATGCCGGCCTCCCTCTGTTGTGGC
>NC_041222.1:435566-458490 GCF_002837175.3 Physeter macrocephalus
CGCTCCGCGGCATGTGGGATCCTCCCAGACCGGGGCACGAACCCGGTTCCCCTGCATCGGCAGGCAGACGCGCAACCACTGCGCCACCAGGGAAGCCCGAGACATAACCTTCTTAATCTCCATCCTGTTCTTTAATCTACACAGATGGTATTTTCTCAAGCTGATGTAAAGAGCTAAGCAAACATTACTTTAATACTCCTCTTCCAACCAGACTGCTACCTGGAGCCCCCTAAGTCCTGGCTATATGTATAAATTCTAGAGCTACTCGTTCAGAGCAGCAAAAAGCCAAGCACGGAGAACATCCTATCTCATTCCAGCAGAACTTTACAAGATAAATGCTAGCTAGATTCTGGATACTGATCAGGGAGCTTTGCACAACCACTGGCCATCCAGATGTTTGGTTCAGAGAAGCTGCCGTACACAAAAGGACAATGAGGGCTCAGACCATTGTGCATTCTGTCTGTTGAAAGTACAAGGTCTGAATAGCTCTTTGTTTTTGTTTGAAGATTTTGTAAAAAGGAAAAAAAAAAATCACCAACATGGGAGTTATGGAAAAAAAAATGCTACATATGATCCTGAAAACTAAAAAAGGAAGCTCTTCATTTTTTACTATGAAACCAAAATAAAAGTTTAGAAAAGCAGTTGTTGTCCTCAATAAGACAGAAGACAATTTTTGCAACAAGTGTATAAAGCTTGTGGAAGCAGGCAAGATAAAAGAGGACAAAATATGCAAATGTAGGATTAAAATCCTCATTGCAGGAGGAAAGCAAAACGTTTATTGTAGAAAACAGAGACAGTAGTATGTTTATCATTTGAGATGCCTTTCCAGAATGAAAAGGAACAAAACAAAATGAAAATAATGAGAAAGAAAAGACAGCTACAGAGGACAGAAAAAAGATCTTCCTTATCGTTTCAAGGGGAAAAAATGAGCAATAATCAAAGATATACCTGAAGAAAATATTCATCCGTGACGTAAGACCTGGGTCCAAGATTTGCAAAGATGCAATATTTTAGGAAAAATTCGTGAGAAGAGAAAGACACAGAGAAACTATGGGAAACATTTTTTTTTTTTTTGCGGTACGCGGGCCTCTCACTGTTGTGGCCTCTCCCGTTGTGGAGCACAGGCTCCGGACGCGCAGGCTCAGCGGCCATGGCTCACGGGCCCAGCCGCTCCGCGGCATGTGGGATCCTCCCGGACCGGGGGCACGAACCCGTGTCCCCTGCATCGGCAGGCGAACTCTCAACCACTGCGCCACCAGGGAAGCCCGGGAAACATTTTTAAAATAAAAGAATAAAGAAGGTTTGAGAAAGATCCAGGCAGGAAAGGTTTCCGAGAAAGAAAATAAACTGTCTCAGGCTTCTTTCTGAACACTAAAGGGCAGAAAGTAACTGTACTGGCTTGAATGGTGTTCCCCGCCCCCTGCCGTCACTTTACATCCACCTGGAACCTCAGAATGCGCTCTTATTTGCAAAGAGGGTCTTTGTAGATGTAGTTAAATAAGTTAAGATGAGGTCACTGAATTAGGGTGGGACCTAAGTCCAATGGCCGGTGTCTTTATAAGAGAAAAGAGGGAGACGCAGTTACAGAAATGCAGGTCAGGAGGCCATGTGAAGCAGAGATTGGAGTGATGCAGCTACAAGCCAAAGGATGTCAGGGATTGCTGGCAACCATGGAAGCTGGAAGAGGCAAGGGAGGATTTCTCCCTCGAACCTTCAGAGGGAGTGTGGTCCTGCCAACATCTTGACTTCAGACTTCTAGCCTCCAGAACTATGAGAGAATAAATTTCTGTTGTTTTAAGCCATTCAGTTTGTGGCAATTTGTTATGGCAGGCCTAGGAAAACAATACAGTAACAGATCAAAATTTGTTAATTTTTTTGAAAAATAAATTTATTTATTTATTTTCGGCTGCATTGGGTCTTCGTTGCTGCGCGTGGGCTTTCTCTAGTTGCGGCGAGTGGGGGCTACTCTTTGTTGTAGTGCGCGGGCTTCTCATTGCAGTGGCTTCTCTTGTTACGAAGCACGGGGTTGAGGCGAGTGGGGGCTACTCTTTGTTGTAGTGCGCGGGCTTCTCATTGCAGTGGCTTCTCTTGTTACGAAGCACGGGCTCTAGGCGCATGGGCTTCAGTAGTTGTGGCAGGCGGGCTCAGTAGTTGTGGCTTTCAGGCTCTACAGCACAGGCTCAGTAATTGTGGCACGTGGGCTTACTTGCTCCAAGGCATGTGGGATCTTCCTGGACCAGGGATCGAACCTGTGTCCCCTGCATTGGCAGGCGGATTCGTAACCACTGTGCCACCAGGGAAGTCCCCAACATTTGTGAATTTTTAAGAGAGAAAGGTGATGACTCAGAAATTTAAAAACCAATCAAGCTGTTCTTATGGAAGGCATAGATCAAGACGTTCTCAGACACACAATGATTGAGAAAAGATAACCCTCACATACTGCCTAAAAAACTTACCTGGAATTGCAGGATAAGGATGCCTGCAACCATGATATTTACTATGGTTCTGGAGTCCTAGCCAGTGCGTAGCCAATCAGACATACAGAAGAAATAAGAGATTTAGATGGAAGAAGACAAAGTTGTTTGCAGAAGAGTATCTATGTCTTCAAAAAGAGACTACTTTGTTTTTAAGTAAAGAAGCACAAAAAAATATATAAAACCATTTTGTATATAAATTTAATTACTAAAGGGACACACACTAAATCTTAATAGTGATTATCCATAGGTGGTAGGATTACAGACTAATTTTCCAGTGCTTTTTCACTATGTTTCAAATTTTCTATAATGAGCATGTATTCCTTTTATAATCAGAAAAGTATGTTTAAAAGTATATTGGCATGCATGTGCACATACACACACAGAGACTGGAAAGTAATATAAAAATTTAAGAAAAGAAAAAAATTGATCAGACACCAGATTTTTAGCAAAATTGATCTTTTAGCTAATACATAGACATTTGGCAGTGAGCTAGATGCCACTGGGTATACAACAAAAAAGAACCATGAGTTCTGCCCACTGAAAATGTATAAGAAATGCACACAAATAATTTCAGTGTAAAATATGACAGGTGCTATAGAGAAATGCAAAGAATTGCAGGGTTCTAAAGAGTGAAAGATGATTTTCCCATAGGGGAATCAGGTAAGGCTGCATGGAAAACAGCCCTGGTAGAGGCGTATTTCAAGAAGGCATTTTAGAAGGACGGAGAGGCATAAAAAAGCCCCAGAGGCCTGGGTGATGGTGAGTAAAGGCCTGTTTGGCTGGATCATGGGCCAGAGGCGTGAAGGCTCCAAAGATTGGTTGGAGGCATTTGTGGAAAGCTAAAAGCTCTATTCCATAAGCAAAGGAGAGATGTGAAGGCTTTTTGTTGTTGTTTTATTGTGTTGTTATTTGTTTGAAAGCATAAGTATAATGCTGACAGAGTGGGACATTTGGGAAAGTACTCTTTGTAGCATTAAGGAAATCATCCCCCAGAATCAGGTTAACTACAGCTGAGGATTCTGACAAACTGGATGTTCTTATCAAAACTTGTTGAATGGGGCTTCCCTGGTGGCGCAGTGGTTGGGAGTCGGCCCGCCGATGCAGGGGGACGCGGGTTCGTGCCCCGGTCTGGGAAGATCCCACATGCTGCGGAGCCGTTGGGCCCGTGAGCCATGGCCGCTGAGCCTGCGCATCCGGAGCCTGTGCTCCACAACGGGAGAGGCCGCAGCAGTGAGGGGCCAGGTACCGCAAAAAAAAAAAAAAAAAAAAAAAAAAAAGCAAAACTTGCTGAATGGAATCTTTGAGAAGTCAGGGAGACCAAGAAAAACTGCCGGAAGCTCAGAGAAGGAGGAAATGACACAAATGTCACTCCAAAAAGGGAGTTCATAGAAGCAAACACACCTGTCCTTTTCCTATTCCTATCTCCTTAAGAGATCAAATGAGAAACATAAGGAATTAAAAGTCACTTTCACAATGGAAGCTTGTAAAAAAATGCACACTATTTGGTTCACTCCAGACATGTCAAATCAGAGCCTGAATCTTAAACAAATTCCTCAAGTGATTTTTATGCACCGTAAGATATGAGGGGCATTGGAGCACAGCCTATAACAATGGGGAGATCACAGAACTTTTAAATAAATACAACCTACTGTGCATTAGACAGGGGGACAAGCTCTGCAACTTACTAGTTGTGTGACTTTGGACAAGTTAATCTCTTTGAACTTCAGTTACCTCATCTATAAAATGAGGGTAACAAAAGTATCTATACCCCATCAGGTAGTTGTGAAATTTATATTAGTACATATACATAATACATATTTCCATGCATACATATCTATACGTATATATGACTATCTATCTATCTATCTATCCATCATCTCCTCAAAAGACTGTCTGGCTTTGTGAGTGCACATCCATGTGAATAAGAGCAACTTACCCATGAAATCTATTGAGAACATATAACCAACAGGATTGGTAAGAGATTGGATGTGGGCTATGGGTGAGCTCCTGGTTTCTGATATTAGCAACGGAAGGAAAGGTTGAGCCATTTACCCAGTGGTGTGGGTGGGCAAAGAGCAATGACGGTGAGTTCCGTAGTGGGCGTTTTAAGGTTCAATTGCCCATGGCAATGTCCAGTGGACATTTGGGCAGGTGGTCCTATATGCTGTGGACAGAGACCTGGGAAGAATATATGGATCTGTGAGTCACCAGCCTAAAGACAGTACCTGAAGCCATGGGGATAGGAAAGATGACGAGGGAGAGCAGACAGAGTGAGAAGAGAACCCTGAGGAGCATCCAAATTCAAGGGCCAGGCAGAAGAGAAGAGCTCCCTAAAAGAAGCTGAGAAGGTGCAATAGGGAGATAGAAAGAGAAGTACAAGAGAGCAGAGGCGCAGACGCCAAGGGAGGGGAAAGTTTTAACGGGGCGCATGTGCAGAGTGGGTCTGTGAGCTAAAGACTAAACGCGTCACCTGGATTTGGTAGCAGAAAGGTCTCTGGTGACTTTGGCAAGAGCAGGCTTAGTGGGAACAAGAAGGGGAAGCATCCAAAGGCGAATTTGCAAGGGAATTTGTGGAACTATCGCGGGGATCAAAAGGAGAATTTAGAGTGGCTGAAATGTACTCCCAACGTAATTAAAAAGTCTTCACATCTATTAAGCAAACACAGCCTGAGATTATATTTTAAAAGACTGCAACACAGTGATAACCGCGAAAGACCAATTAAAAAGCTGAGGCCAAAAAGCATACATCCTTTTCTTACACATAAAGGAGCCCAAAGTAACTGCTTTAATTAAATATGTAAAATAGTTCAATATAAAAATAAGAATATTCGTTGTGGCATGAAACTGGGAGCCCTTTTTGGTAAGTCAGTCATGGCAGGCTACACTGGATTTGGGCATGACTTTCCCTAAATTCACCCAGTGGGGGAAAAAAGGGGAGCAAATTTTAAAACCACAGATATTCTCCTCTCCTACAAAGAGGGTGAAGCTGCTCCAACCCACGGAATGGATGTGTACCCCAACAAAATAGGGACTTGCCCCGAGACTGGAGAAAGCCGAAGACAAGGGTCTCAGCTTGGGGGTGCTGAGAGAGACCCGAAAGAAGCCTCAAATGCTCTAGGTCCCACACCCCCGGGGAAATTTGTCCCAAGTTGCCTACCAGGGGGCAGCTAATAAGTTAAAAGCATTAGACTTGGTTCTGAGGGTCTACCAAAGAGCTATGACTGTTCAGAGCCCACATGGTGAAAGGCTGGCAAAAAAATAAGATTCATTTTCAAGGTAACAGCACTAAAAGAAGTAAAAGGGTGTTTTTCAAATTCTTGGGTCTGTGTTCATGGCTGTCAAGTACTACATTTTTGATGGTAGACCTGCCTGAATTCAGAAGTAAACACAGGTTCTTAAAAATACCTTTCAGAAAACTGAAAATATTTTGTATTCATAAGAGCAGTATACAAAGGTATATAACATTATATATATATTTTTAAAATAAATTTAGTTATTTATTTATGGCCGCATTGGGTCTTTGTTGCTGCATGCAGGCTTTCTCTAGTTGCGGCGAGCGGGGGCTACTCTTTGTCACAGTGCGTGGGCTTCTCGTTGTGGTGGCTTCTCTTGTTGCAGAGCATGGGCTCTAGGCACGCGGACTTTGGTAGTTGTGGCATGCAGGCTCAGTAGTTGTGGCGCACGGGCTTAGTTGCTCCGCAGCACATGGGATCTTCCTGGACGAGGGCTCAAACTCATGTCCCCTGCATTGGCAGGCGGATTCTTAACCACTGCACCACTGCGCCACTAGGGAAGTCCCAACATTATATATTTTTGATCAAGCTTAAAATTTATTTTTGCTACAACTGACGATACATACCGCTGAGCCTGATCTGTCTTACTAAAAGTTGAGCTGGGCACGTGACAGGACCTGGTATAGGGCAGAGGTCACTTTGGCACAAGTAAGTTGTGAGAGGCAATGGATATTATCAAGCAGACACTTAAGAAAGACTGGGCGTTTGAGACACACTTGAGAATTTTACCTCCAGAGTATACAAGAGACCACAATCAAGGTAGAAAACTAGGTTTGCTGTGAAGAATTAACCAATAAACAGTATGTTAACAGTTTGTAGCTCTGGGTACACAAAATATAAACTGTTGTACATTGGTCAAAATTTGAAAGTATTTTATGGTCCAGCAGAGTACTATATCACACCAGCTGAAGACCACTGGAGTCACAGAACAAAGACCCCAGGTTTCCAGCAGCAGGTGTAGGAGCCAGAGGTCATGAGTTGAGCTGAGGGCGCCACGGCAGCAGAGAGGGTCAACCGGAGCCGCACAGAAACGGGAGACTTGTGCGGCCACGAGGAACCCAGTGTGAGCTACCCAGGCCCGTCGCTACCCAGGAGGGAGTGGAGTGTCTGCAGTCCTAGTTTTGAAACTAGAGAGCATGCTGGTGCCAAATATCATTGAAATGGCTGTTTCCAGGGTTGATTTTGCCTGGAAAAGTTGGAGGACTTGTCTGGTATTCTGATTACAGTGTGTGTTTAGCTAGTTGATTTGGAAGACTTTTGGACCCCAATTATCCAGACCATTAACACAGGGCTCAGTGCTCAAGGTGGTCACCAAATGGCTGGGCAGGTCACCAAACTCCCTGGGCAGGGAGGAGACAAGGGTCAAAACCATTCTATAAACTAAGCTACCATCAATGGGGGACAGGGGATATGCTGTTAAGGGCTAGAAGCTGAATACAGATTTTTTTAAAAAAAAATTTATGCTCTACCTTATTTTTTAGAAGAGATTTAAAGCAGCTTACTGAAATGTATCTCACTCAAAGGAGAAAATTAGATACAGAACAAATTCAGAACAAGGGAAAATTAGGTGTGGGTAAATAACCTGAAAACAAGAGAATAAGTTTAGGCTGCATGTTATAAAGTCCTTTAAGGCTGTTAGAAGCAAGCCATAAATAGGGTCCTGAGCTTCCTAGAGGCTAATGCAAAGAGGAAAAAACCCAGCCAGCCATTTAGAGGATTCCTACTGCCTATAAGGTTAACAACAAAGCTGCTTTTTGGTCCCGGGAAAACTTTTCTCATAGGCCCTCTTAAAGGAGACACTGTGTGACAGACTGAGAAAAACCCTCAAGACCTTCTTGCAAGAGACGCACCATCCAGATCCATATGGCTCTTTCCTGCTCTGTCCATCAGTGCAAGTTAAAGTCCTAACACCAAGGCACAGATCAAGAAAAGCAAGACTAAGAGGGGCCAAGAAAGGCAGGCCAAGTGTTTGCAGCTACATTATGGTTGGGCCTAATCCAGAAATTAAATTTAAACCATTTATGGCATGGACATCTCTTAGGTAATTCTTTATGAACATTCTTCTTAAAATCAAGCTTTTGTTAAGATTTGGACCTAAGAGAGTTCGAAATTATGTATTTGAGCTAAAACCTCAAGCAGAGCTACTCTATGCTGTTGATTAAGGGCAGAGATGTTTGCTCTAACAGTCAATCCAATTGCCTTAGGAAACAGCCTATAAGTGGCAGGGATATGACAGCACAGGCTCGTAGACTGAGAGATTAAGCACAGGGGCTCTTGGAGTCAGACAGACCTGGGCTTAAGTGTCACCTCTACACTCACCAGCCGTGGGATCTCTCTGAGATCGTCTGATAAACGGGAATCCATTCAATGTCCACACATGTCTTCTGAGCATCCACAGTGTGAGGGGCAATCAAATAGCATCTACTGCCTGTAGTCGTTTGGGAGGATTAAATAGGTAAATGCGTCTAAAGTATTTAGCTCAGTCACTGGTACATATTAAGCATTCAGTACACAGCAAAACTAATAATAATCATAATAAATAATAATCATAATAAAAGATTTCTGGTTCCATTCTCATGCATAAATAATTATCTGAGTAAGGTCTTAAAGTTCTACATTACTGAAAATGGTTGCAATAATTTTAGCCTTGAAAATGTTCCATGTCGGCATTACTGATCATCCACAAAGGCATCAAAAATATTAAAAAGAGCACCAGAGTTTTTAGCCACGTTAACTCACTGATAACTCCAGATGAATGTTATACCTTGCGGTACCTACATGAGTCAACCAGCTATCAAAGCCTTAAATATAAGCCAGTTAAATATCAGAGAACATCTGCCAAAATTATGATTCTAGTTGTAGAATGTAGAAGTCTTGATGTTTTGATGTTCCTAAGGGAAATATGCTGGTACCTTCACTCATCTCTCAATTTAGTGATACTGCATAGAATATAATTCTCCCATAAAATGCCTCTGAGGGCTTCCCTGGTGGCGCAGTGGTTGCGCGTCCGCCTGCCGATGCAGGGGAACCGGGTTCGCGCCCCGGTCTGGGAGGATCCCACATGCCGCGGAGCGGCTGGGCCCATGAGCCATGGCCGCTGGGCCTGCGCGTCCGGAGCCTGTGCTCCTCAACGGGAGAGGCCACAACAGAGGGAGGCCCGCATACCACAAAAAAAAAAAAAAAAAGCCTCTGAAAACAAAAAGCCTACTCAACCCTGTAGAGTATTAGGGATGCTGGGCAGGCAGCTAGCTAAATCACTCATTAGCCAAGAGTTGTGTTTCTGCACAATAGTCCCACAGGCGTAATTCAAGTTTGTGCCTGAGCAAAAATACAAATTACTACATATCAGACTTCAAAAATCTTCACATAGTCAACACCTCAAATGTTACAATCTGCAGATGCCAACCAAGTTCATGATAAACCTCTCTTTTGGTTGTGCTCAGTAAAGCCAGACGTCCTTTGAGGCCACCCTGAGTTCATAACAACAAACCCAGGCTGTCCTCACAGAGTCGCATTTATATGTGTCTCTCTGATATACCAGGGGAACTTGCAGCTGATCCAAATGCAGGCTTGGGTCATTAGGGTACAAGTTTTAAAAGGAATGGACGATATACCACCCTGTTTTATCCAGACTTGAAATTACCTGCAGATTGTGGCTTCCCCAGAAGCATCCAGATGTGGGGTTATATGAGGATCAGAAGCTGGGCTTGGCAGGGGAGAGGTCCATATGGCGCCCCTACCACTTATCATTTGTAACACATCAGTTTCTTACCCATTGAGTCAAAGGCCAAGGAAAGATCAGTAAAAACTACAAACAATCTTATCCTGACAGATTTCGATATAAAGTGAAGAAGAATGGTCGATGGGGTAATAGCTGCGCCTTGCTTAGAATGCTGCCACGACAGACCAGACTTTCAATTCATCAAGAAGAAAAATGTCATATGTTTCAGATGGAATGCACTGCAAGCTGATGAGTCTATACTGGGGAGGGGGGAATCAAAGAAGCTCGTTTTTCCTTCTTCATTTTTGACGGGTTAGGCTACTCTCTAATTCCAACCAAATTGAACCATTCATTCATTCAATTAATATTTACTAAGTTACTAATGCTAAGCATTGTGGTTGGTATGAGGGACACAGTGGTAAATAAAGAGCCATTATTCCTAATTTTAGAGAGTTTATAATCCATATCATTGTTTATGGGATTTAAAAAAGTGTCAGGGATAATAGTCCACTGGCAGAGGATGACATTTTAGCCAGGTGCTTTTAGTTTGAGCTTTTAAATCATCTACTATAAGAGGAAATATTGCAGACACATGTGAGGCCTCCTTCCCAGCTCATGCTCTTTGAAACTGATTTTTCTCTATATCCTTTTCAGAGAGAATCTGCCCTATCCACACACTCTGCTGAGGATGTGGGTCTAGGAGGCCATGTTTATACCACACGATCCCACTACCCTGAACTCAACTGTTTGAATCAGGGATAGATACCTGAATCCAAGAAATTAGGGTCCAAGAATGAACCCTTCGCCCTATGACTATGAGGGGCGAAGGGGCCGCAAGACCAGGGGATTGGGGGACTAGAAATCAATTTAGTAATACAAAACAGTGAATGAGAACTTTGTATGTGCCAGGGCCTTGCCAGGGCCTAGAAATCCAACAATGAACAAGGTAGACATGGTTCCCACCCTCACCTCTAGTGGATGAGAGAATAGTTAGTAAACAAATAAATATCAATTGTGGAAATTCCCTGGTGGTCCAGTGGTTAAGACTCCGCTCTTCCAATGCAGGGGGCCCAGGTTCGATCCCTGGTCAGGGAAGTAGACCCCACATGCAGCAACTAAAGATCCCGCATGCCGCAACTAAAAAAAATCCCGCATGCTGCAACGAAGATCCCGCATGGCACAACTGAGACCCGGTACAGACAAATAAATATTTTTTAAAAATCAATTGTGATAAACACCATTAAGAAAATAAAGAGGAGTCTGAGTTAGAGAACGGCTCGAAGAGAGAACAGTAAGTGCAAGAGAATAGTAAGTGCAAAGGACAGGGAGGAACTCAAATTGTTCTAGAGACCAAAATCAGGCCACTGAAGCACGGTGAGTAGCATGAGAGAAGGAGGGAGAGGAAGGCTGAACAGGGATCACGCGGGATCTCGTAGGGCTTTGTAAAAGGTCTGGGCTTGCAGTGCAATGGGCCACAGAAGGGATTTAAGAAAGAAAAGACATTGTGTTGTCAACATTTTAAAACATCACTCTGGCGTAAGGACAGACATATAAACCAATGAAACAGAAGAGAAATCCTAGAAATTAACCCTTGTATACATGATAAATTGATTTTCGACAAGGATGCCAAGACCATTCAACGGGAAAAGGACAGTCCTTTCAACAAATAATGCCGGGAAAACTGAACATCCACATGTAAAAGAATGAAGTTGGACCCTTACCTTATACCATATACAAAAATTAACTCAAAGTGGATCAAAGACATAAATGTAAAAGCTACAACTATAAAACTCTTAGAAGAAAACACAGGGGGAAATCTTCATGACATTGGATTTGGCAATGATTTCTTGGATACAAACACCAAAAGCACAGGCCACAAGAGAAAAAAATAGATAAACTGGACTTCATGAAAATTTAAAAACTTTTGTGCATCAAAGGGCATTGTCAACAGAATAAAAGTACAACCCACATAACAGGTGAAAATATTTGCAAATCATATATATCTGATAAAGGATTAATATCCAGACTATATTAAGAACTCTTAAAACTCAACAACAACAAAACAAACAACCCAATTTAAAAATGGGTAAAGGACTTGAATACCATTTCTCCAAAGAAGATATACAAATGGCCAATAAGCACATGAAAAGATGCTCAACATTATTAATCATTAGTGAAAGGCAAATCAAAACAACAATGAGATACTACTTCATACCTGTTAGGATGGCTATTAAAAAAAAAAAGGAAAATAACGAGTGTTGGTGAGAACGTGGAGGAACTGAAGCCCTGGAGCACTGCTGTGGGAATGATGTAAAATGGTGCAGCCACTTTGAGACTAGTTTGAGAGTGCCTCCAAAAGTTAAAAATCGAATTACCATAAGATCCAGCAATTTCACTCCTACTTAATATACCCAAAAGAATTAAAAGCAGGGACTCAAGCACATACTTGTATAACAATGTTCACAGTAACATTATCCACAATAGCTAAAAAGTAGAAACAACCCAAGCATCCATCAATAGGTGAATAAACAAAATGCAGTATATACACATGATGAAACATTATTCAGCCATAAAAAGGAATGAAATTCTGATACATGCTACAACATGGATGAACCTTGAAAATATTACGCCAAGTGAAATAAATCATACACAAAAGGACAAAAATTGTATAATTCCACTTATATGTATACGTAGAATAGGCAAATTCACAGAGACAGAAGATAGAACAGAGGTTGCGAGGGGCTGGGGACGGGGGGAATGGGGAGTCATTGTTTAATGGGTACGGTGTTGGGTACGGTGTCTATCTGGGATGATGAAAAATGTTCTGAAAGTGGATAGTGGTGATGGGTGCACAACCCTGTGGATGTACATAATGGCCCTGAATTGTACGCTTAAAAATGGTAAATTTTATGTTGTGTATATTTTACCATGATAAAAAGAAGTATTAAAGAAAAACCCACCGCTGCTGGGAAAAAATGGACTGGAGAGAGGCAACTGTGCTTTCGGGGAAGCTGGCATGCAGAGAGGAGATTGGTATCGACACGCAGAGAAGAGTGAAGCTGAGAAATCACAGGGACTGGAGAGAAACAAGAATAGCTGCTTGATGGCTTCCCAGTCACATGGGGCCCAGCTGTGCTTCCTGCACTGCATTCTGGGGAGATTCACCCACACCCTTTCCATGCATTACTTTATACCTGAGCTAGACCCAGTGGATCTCCGTTCTCTGCGAGGAAACCATCCCTGATTAAGGCAGGGAACACAGCTGGGGGCAGCTAAGACACACACGGCCTGGAGACTAAAAGTTTGAGGCTGTTGGTTTCTAAAGCTAGACTATCTCCAGCTCCAGGAGAGCAGAACAACTGGTTTTGTCCTTCTCCCGCAGTGCCCGGCACCGTGCCTGCCCCATGGCGGGAGACTGCAACACACAGCTGTTGAATCAGGGCTGAGAAACTCTCCTGTCAGTCAGTAGAGATCTGAGCTCCACGGTCTCTCACCAAATGTATACCCAATTGAAACCTAGGAACCAAGCCCCTGCATCTGCCCTCATTGCTGATTTGAATGGCCGACATGCTTCTTCACAAGGACTTCTACCTAATTTGCTGAAGGTCAGAAGAAGTTTATGCTAAAATTTCAATTTTACAGAATCCTAAGGACCTCTCTACAAAGTCTGAGTTCCAGGACGCCCAAGATCGATTGGGTTCCCAACAATATTCATCAAACCAGGTGTAAGAAAAATTAAACTCACTTTCTCATGAACTTAGGACGCATCCAAATGGTTTTTAATTTAATAATACTCTGCCGTTCATAGGTGAGAGACAATGTCTCCTCCCTTAAAACACTGGAGTCAGAATTTCAAGAGATCCTCAGATGGCAAAACTGGAACTTGCTCATTGCATCTTTCCCAACCATTGCAGCCTCTAGCGCATGTCATTTCTAAAGTGAGAAAACTAGAAACAACCTGATTTTACAAAAGGAGGGAAACTGTTCCACAGATAATTGTTTATCACCTTGTTGGGCTATCATGCACCGATTAAAATGGTAACTTCAAAGACTACATAACAAGAAGACAGTTACAAAATACAGTTAAATGAAAAAACAGGAATGTGAAAGTAATGTATAATTTGATTACAGCCATGTAGAAATGGCTTTGGAGCTATAAAAATTGGAAGGTACCAAAGGAGATGAAAATACTTGCTTCAAGGTGGTGAAATTACACATGGAATTTAAAAATGTATTTAAAAGTTATTTATAATATTTAAAAAGTTATAAACACACACACACACACACACACACACACACACACACACACAATCATGGCTCTAGAGTAAAAACCTGAACAGATGGATTGAAGAACTTTTGCTCAATGAGCTGCCTCATCAGGCTGGGGATAACTGATGTCTAGTATAAACACACACACACACACACACACACACACACAATCATGGCTCTAGAGTAAAAACCTGAACAGATGGATTGAAGAACTTTTGCTCAATGAGCTGCCTCATCAGGCTGGGGATAACTGATGTCTAGTATAGGATTCAGTAAGGCAGGGTTTCTTCAAGGGTGGTCCTGGCACCAGCGGCATCAACATCATCTGGGAGCTTGTTAGAAGTGCAAAATCTGGGTTAACCCCGACCTACTGAACTTGAAACTCTGGGGGTGGGATCCAGCAATTTGTTTTAATAAACTCTCCAGGTGATTCTGATGCCTGTTCAAGCTTGAAACTGCTGCTCTGAAAGTACGTTCCCAGTCTGATATTCTGTGATTTCCACAAGTCTATTAAGGGTCCATCCTACACACCTACGTTGTCTCCCCCAGACACCACTCTCATTGTTTACAGAGCTCCATACTCATTCGATCGCGTTCAAAGTCTTTACCTAAGAGTCAAGGTCCTACTTTTGCTACCAAATTTCATCTTTGCTGTTATAGCTAGTTAACAGGGACTGTGCTTATGTGCATCATCTCATTTAATCCTCCTGACAACCCTATAAGGTAGATAATATTAATAAACCCCATTTCATAGATGAGAAAACTGAGGCTCAAAGAAGTTCCAGATCATACAACTAGTAAATGATGAAACAAGAATGACTTCGGAGCACAAGCTCTTAGGCACCCCTGGGGTTCAGAGATGTTTACAAAGATAATAAGTGATGGAACTGGTATGTGAACGCAGGCCTGTCTGAGTCCAAAGCCTAGCTGTTGTGTAACCACTACGCTCTGCTGCCCTGCACTCTGTGCTGGGCAGGACCGTTTGCTTGCTGCCCTTCGAATCATCACTGCCACGAATCTTGCTGTGTGCAAATATCTACTGTCTGTCTTCCTTGCCACCAACCCACATCCCACAGCCCCCATAAGGCCTTCCAGGCTGCTTCCCCAAGATGCCTGGCTAGAAGGGGTTGCTCCCTCCTTCTCCCAACCCCCACCAGGCCCTATCTGTGTGCTTCTCACAATATTTACCAATTCCCACTCTGAATTATAGTTATGCACACGCTCTTTCAGGAGAGGCGGTGGTCTGAGTTGGCATGGTGTCACCAGTGACTCACACAGCACAGGCATTGATTGAATCAACCAGTGCATCTTTTATGTGACTAAATTCATTCTTTAGATATATTATGTATATCTTATCTGCCCAGCTGGAGGACAGTAAGCGCCTTAAGAACAAGGACCAAATCTTTTACTTAATGCATATTTTCAGGAATATACCTGGGGCAGGTACACAGTCAAACCTGTAATATATGCTTGAATTCAAGCAGAATGCTACTGGTACATGATTCTGGCATAATTTTTTTTTTTACTTTTTAAACCCTGCAAGAATGCAGCTTATATTAATCGGGGATAACTGGGTACTATACAAATGGATCCCATCAACTCAGTTTTTGTAAATAGATAGAAATAATAAATTTAATGTTTCAATAACCAAGAGAATCTTATGAGCACATTTTCCTGAAAATATGTTCAAATTTCCATGCAATTTGTTCTTTTCTTGTGGGAAAAGAACTCACAATTCTGTCTTTTAAAAAACTGAGGCTATGCTATGCCTTCATTATGCCTCTTTTAAAATGAAAGCATACAATTAAAAAAAAATCATAACACAATCCCCAATCTCTCTCATTAAGGAAAATATGGATATTTTCATTCCACATATCCATTACCTATCACAGTCATTTATCTAGCCCAACACATATACTTTTAACAGGAAAAAAAAGAGCTCATAAATATTCTAACTCCTATCACATACCCAGAGAGCAAAGGTACAGAAAAATCAGAATATGTATTACAATAATATTTAAACCTCAAAAACTAGATTTAGAAACTTTTAGGAGCAAGATAACATAAAAACAAATGCTACCTTTCTTAATTCATAAATGATTTTATTTAATTATATAACACCATTAACAGAGAAAAATACCAAGCCACATGTTTTAACACACTGAAAGACACAGATTAAAAGTACGTAACAGTAAAAACACACAGATGAAGATGATCAAATTATTATAGCCCTTCAATAGTCATTCATTCCCATCCAGTCCTTATACTGTACTCACATGGTCTAACAGTAAATATACAACAAAAGATCTGAAGAGCTTGGCGATCTTCTCTAAATCAAAATCAATGTTCTACCACTGAACAGACAGTGTAAACTTACCAGCTCCACAGATCCATAATGTTTCCTACTGAAATCCCCACGTCTACAGCCTAGGTCTTCCGAGACAGAGCTGGAACAAAAATGCTTCATCAGTATTATACATAGCGATCTGGCCACAAACCTTCTGCAAAAATCCACTACCATTTGCAAACACGGCTGCTATGGAACAGGCTTGCCCAGCTCCTCACTGCAGGGGAGCCTCCTTGCAACAGACACAGTCCTCAGCAGCCATTGCAGAGCCGGGCGTTCATGGAGCCCTCAGTAAGAAGAAAAACACCCGAGTCATCCCTGGAAGTATAGGCAATGATTGAATTAAATATTTAGTCATTTGGAATCGATTGACATCTCCCAGGCTACTGGTGGTTTATAATTTCATTTTGTATAACCAACGAGGAGAGAAACCCTGCAGTAAACTTGAGGCAAGGGACAAAGCTTGCAATTATCTTTCGTTTAAGAGAGGCTCTTTGTCCCAAATATTCAGCATAAAAATAACCAGCATTATGGGATGTTATATAGGAGACATAAACCTTAAATAGGAGGAAAAAAAAACCTTCAAAATTCTGGTAGGCCCCACGCCCTCCCCTTTACTTTATGACAACATGACAATATGGAAAAAGACTAGGACTAACAGAAAAATGTAAAATTCCAACTTCCAAGTATATTTAGTTTATTTTACATGGCAGTAGCTAATACTTTCCTACCCTCTCCCCTCAAAAAAGGCTTAAATCAGATAAGAAAAATCACATGCGTTGTTGAGGAAGAGTAATTAAAACAAGGGCAAGATTGTTACTGCATTTGCATCTTGAATGCATAGTTACACACTCAAAAGACACATCTTATTGTATAGTTGGCATATATAGGACCTCAAGCAGTACTCATGAAACCACTGGAGATCCACAAATACAAACAGTTTTAATAAGTTGGTTCTAATACGTCATGCGAATACTCTAATAAAACAGAAAATAAAATTCCCCAGGAATTACGTGTTTAATATATCCCAAATATTTGGGATCTAACATGCAAAGAAAGGTGCATTTAGTACCTTTTCATCCTTCCTTAAAAGGTAGGCTACATTTTCTAAATTACAGCCCTGTTGGCACGTTCAGAAAGAGACTGACTCTGATGTTTCACGTCCACAGAACTGACTCTCTGCCAGGTCACTATTCGATAGGCTCCAAGAAGGACAGCAAGAGAGAAATGAGATTAGAGAGTCTAATGTTATTCCGCTTCCTCCATTTCACAGGAATGGCTGAGTTCATCCTATAGGAGAGATTTAACCTTTTGTAGTCCTCACTGCCTTAGCTGAAACCATGTGACAAATTAATGAATGCAGCTTGGAAGAGTGTCCTAGATATTTACCCAGGCTACCTTCCTGCTTCTAGTGACATGATTTTCTACCGAAAAATCTCTGAAAGAGATGTAAAAACTTCCCTCCATGGCCTGCTCCAGTGTTAGCTATGTCCTCTATGCCCATTTTTTAGCCCTTTTTGAAAACGCTCCTGGAGAATACTGCCATTGCCTTACATAACAGTTTCAAGATCCTTCCCCGGAGCCCTGAGTTACCGGGAGGGAGTGGGCTCCGGGGAGGGAAATGTCCACGGGCTTGGACAGAGGTCGGGCACAGAGCCGATGCTCAACGGCTGCTGACTGAGCGCTGTCTGCCCAGACCTCAGCCCACCTCATCAGTTAAGCCAGGCCCATGACGCAGTCACCAACCGCAGCAGCAGCGGCTTCTAACCCAAATGGCCAACAACATGAAAAAAGCAAGGATGCCGGGCTCTGGGTCCCTCCCTGTGCCATCCTCAGCATCACAGAGGGGGGTCCAAGACACAGTGCCAGCTCCCTAACTTTGCCAACAGCCAGAAACAAACACAAAAAAAGGTAACGACCCTACCTCCTGGAGCAACCACCTCCTTAGAAGCCTCATAGAGGGAAAACAATGTCCTAGGAAAACAACCAAGAGAGAGATAAACAGAACATCAGCTATCGGTTGCCCTTTTCCCCTCTAATTACATTTCATCCGATACACTGCAGAGACAGCGCTTGCTAATGGTGGCTGGCAGGCTGAACTATACAGGATGCATTTCTAGGGCGGCAGGAGGCACTCAAACAAGCCATGTTAAAAAACCCGCCCCACTCCCCTCCTCTGTCCCCAGGCTCTCTGGCCCCTTGGCATCCAGCAGCACAAGGGTTGTGTTTAGGGGGATCACCCCGAGCTCCAAGGGGAGTTTTGTTCTCCTCCAGCTCCCCAGAGTCTGGCCCACTGCTGGGCACAGGGTGGACATGCAGTAAATGTTTGGTGCGTTTGTGAAGATATTTGCACATCTTTCAGATCTCACTAGCTGCTGCCTGATAACGTCCCTTGTGAGCACCAAGGCAGGCCACCTGTTGACCTTCTTCCTGATAAGCCCCCGGACGGTACTCCATCAGTCCAGACAGTCCTGGCCCAAGAGGCAGATATGCCTACGTGCACACCAAAACCTATTTCCTGTTCCTCTGGGGCTTGTCGCTAGACTACATTTCCTAGCCCCTCTTGCAGTGACTGTGACCATATGACTGATTTCTGGCCAAGAGAATACAGACCAAAGTGATGTGCCTGTGGGATCCCATGGCAAGCGCCTGCCCTCCTTCCCTGCGGCCAGCGGGGTGGAGAGGACCATAAGGACCCAGAGAAAGGCAGAGCTTCAAGAAGGAGAAAACCAAGTGGAAGGTCATACCTTTAAGAACATCTGTCTTAGAATATGCTGTGAGCAAGAAACAAACATTTAGTTGTGTTAATCACGTAGAGTTTGGGTTTACCTGTGAAAGCCGCTGTGCTACCTGAACTAGAACAGAAGTTGGTATCTTGCAGTGGGGTGCTACTACCATGGCAACAACCTAAAATATGTGGCACAGACTTCACAGGCAGGCAGTAGCCAGGGAGGAAATGCATCTCAGAGGCTGGAGAGACAGAGATCTAGGTTGTAGAGTAGCAAACTGGTGATAAAACGTACACCTACAGTAACTGAGGAGGTGGACCTGTGCCTTCTGAGCCTGCAGCTCTAAGGAATGTGGCTGGACAGGTCAGAGTGAACCGTGGGCTGGCTCCTACTGGCTGACCTTAGCAAGGTTTTTTCAAGGAAGGGATGAGCCCGGGCTAGAACTGGATGGATTTCAAGCAAAGACAGAAGGGACTAGAGAGAGTCTCGAGACCAAGGGCCTCACAGGCTTGAGAAATCACTGTTTCTGGACCCCAAACAATAAGAATTCTGGCCAGTGAAATGTGGGTAGAAATGATGGGTACCTCTTCCAGACGACGCCCATACAAATTTCCCATGAATAATCCTTGCTCTCTTTCCTCATCCGCTGGCTGTGAGGATGGCTGTGAGGGCCAAGAGGGGTGAAGCCGCACCACGAAGGAGTCCTGGTCCCTAAATGACCGCACAGAATATGCTAGGTAGGCACACCCTCACTGGACTGTGAGATGAGAGAGAAAGGACTTTTATTGCTTGAAGCCACTAAGATTGAAGGTTTATCTGTTACAACAGGTGATTTTAATTTCTTGGGTACAGCTCTCCGTAGGTAACAGAAAGTAGTGTAAGAATAAGCCCCACAAAAAAGGGGCTGTCAGAGGGCTGGTGGGCCAGGATGACTGTCAGGGTCAGCAAGCTGTGGCCTCCCGCTGCCTGTTTTTGAATACTAAGTTTTATTGGGATACAGCCACGCCCTTTGGTGACAGGCTGTCTGTGGCTGCTTTTGTGTTTCAATGGCAGAGTCGAGGAGTTGCAACAGAGACCTGTAGGGCCTGCAAAGCACAAACCATTTACTCTCTGGACCTTTATAGAAAAATTGCCCAACCCCTGCCCTAGAGCCTCACCAATCCCTTTTGCTGGTTTCAGGCCTACCCATAAGCTGTGATTAGTATGCCAATGAAAATAGCAGTGTTTATTAGCGTCCATCAGAATCCCCGGGGGTCGGGGGGAGCTTTCTAAAAATGCAGATTCCCTGGCCCTATTCCCAGAGGTTGTGATTCAGCCTGACTGCGATTTTAATAAGCAGTGGTGGGACTTCTGATGCAGGGGGTTCACAGACAATGTTTTGAAACATACTGCTCTTCCAGATGACTCTGGAATCCCTGGGAAACCTGTTAGCCATTCTGTGGCACTTTTATAAGGAAGGACAAGGCCTTGATCAAGTTTTCCATGAATGGGAGGAGGTGTCATATAGTCCCTAAGGGCAAGTGCTTCAGTCACAGATGTGGGTTCTTAACCTCCTTGGGCATTAGTTCCCACATGTATAAAATGTGGTTGATAGTATCACCTACTTAATAGGGTTATAAAGAATAAACGAAAAAGAGCAGATAAAAATTTATTCTAAGCATAACGTCTATTACATGAAAACTACTCAATAAATGTTAGCTATTATTATCGCTCTTTTTATTAGTATGAATTCTTCTCCGGTTGTTAGAGAGAGCCCTGGGAAGGGGCATGCAGCATACATGATTGCCAACTTTTTAAAGAATTTTAAATAAGATGCCTTTTTTTTTAAAACATCTTTATTGGAGTATAATTGCTTTACAATGGTGTGTTAGTTTCTGCATTATAACAAAGTGAATCAGCTATACATATACATATATCCCCATATCTCCTCCCTCTTGCATCTCCCTCCCACCCTCCCTATCCAAAAAAAAAAAAAAATGGTTATGAAGAACCTAGGGGGGCAGGACAGGAATAAAGATGCAGACATAGAGAATGGACTTAAGGACATGGGGAGGGGGAAGGGTAAGCTGGGACAAAGTGAGAGAGTGGCATGGACTTATACATACTACCAAATGTAAGATGCCTTTTTTTCCCCTGTGGTGGAAAGGAAGACCTGGGGCCAAGCAGCCTCCTAGGGCGGGGCTAAGGGCAGCAACACAGCTCAGCACGATATCCCCTCCCTAAAAGTGTTGGCAGTGCGACCTCACCTAGAAAATACTTGGGACCCAAGAGCATGTCACCAGAACAAGGCAGGTACAAAAAAGAATCAGAGGGTTCAAGTTCCTCACAGGGACTGTGGTCTAGGCTCTAAAGAGAAACTCTTTCTGTTTTAGTAAATTACTGTGAGAGGATGCTGGATCACGCTTTGCGAGCATGAACAGAGCTGAGGACCATCATGTTAAATCTCTAAAGAAGGCCCGGGATGAGAGCAAAGACTTCCAGCTCCACACAGAGGCTAGAAAAATTACCATTATGTAAGTCAGGGACCCAGAAAGCAGGACAACCCCCTCCAAAGAGTCGAAGTTATGGAAACTGAAAAAGGGAAAAAAAAAGGAAGCTGAAACTCAGCGATACAGGTCCTTACTCAAGTGGCCCAGAGATTAGTGACTGACCCTAACAACTGGCCAGACGCCAGTATTCCAGGCCTCAGTCAACTCCGGCCCTGCTGGAAGAGTTAAAGCCAACGGAAGAACGGTACTCTTCCTGGATCAGCAGAGAGAATTTGTGAAAAGCAGCAGGCTTACCGACAGCAGAGCTCAATGTCAGGAGCGCCAGGACAACACCTCCGCCCCCTTGATAAGCAGTTTGTAACAGACAGATGGATGGAATCCCCCTATTTGAGGGACAGAGAAGCTGAAAAATGTGCCAGACTACAGATTTAGGCTTGGAAGTAGCCCTGGGCCTCCTAACAACAGGTACGAGAATAGCTTATTGCACATAAGGGAGCAGTTGTCTCTCCTTCTGAAGATAAGTGACACAAAAAGGCAGAGCTGCAATTATACATTAACTTCTAATGACGAAATGGAAGAATCCTGTCCTCTTTTGAAGAGATTTCAGACACTAGGAAGTAGGAAGTAAGCAAGAGGATTTCTAGAGTGTAAGGGTCCCAGGAAATCCAAGCCCCTGGATTCTGGCTCCAGACAGCATCTTGTTCCCCAACTGTGCTTCTGGGGTCACAGTACCAGGTGCTCCTGTACCAGGATCTTAAGTTTACCATACCTTAGCAAGTTCCACCAACCATAAGGTGGTCAGACATGCCTGGATTTGAATGTCAGCTGCATGGCACTCTAGCTCTGTGGCCCCAGGCAAGTTACTTATCCTCTCTGAGCTTGTTTCCTCATCTGTAATATGGGCTTAAAATAACATCTGTCTCTGTGGGAGGATTAAAAGATATCATAGGTGCTTAGCACAACACCTGACACAAAAATAAATGCTGGTTATTCTGTCAGGGACCTTACCGACCTCGGTCATGACCATGTCCCATGTGTCTCAGAATGCCTGGCTCATAGCAGGCTGCTCCATGAATATTTGTTGAATTAATGAGTCATGAATTAATGATAACCTCTGCTGGCCTTTGCTCTACTTGAACGCAGGTGGGTTCCTGCCCCCTTTTCTCCTTTCCCTCCTCCATCCCCCATCTGCCGTTAGATATTCTGACATGTCTTTGGGTATATTTGATGTTACTTCCCACCATTAGTCAGTCATCTTTCTCATTCTAATCCTCACTTCTCTAACATTCTAGAATGCATTCCTCCTACAGTATTTATGTGTCTACTAAGTTTCTGGGCAAAGACAGGTGTCCCTGGAACTTACCAGGTTCTCTGCTATTACTAAAGTCTTGTGGTAATTCATTGCAAGGCTCCTTTCAATAATGATCTCTAACAGTGCCCTTGGAATTCTATCTCTAAATAAAAAACAGCAACCAGGGCTTCCCTGGTGGCGCGGTGGTTGCGCGTCCGCCTGCCGATGCAGGGGGACCGGGTTCGCGCCCCGGTCTGGGAGGATCCCACGTGCCGCGGAGCGGCTGGGCCCGTGAGCCATGGCCGCTG
>NC_041222.1:459052-481399 GCF_002837175.3 Physeter macrocephalus
ACCACAAAAAAAAAAAAAAAAAAAAAAAAAAAAAAAAAAAAAAAAAAACAGCAACCATACTAAACTTTGGCGAAGACACGGAGCAACTGGACCACTTAGAGACTGTGGGTGGGGACTTCCCTGGTGGCGCAGTGGTTAAGAATCCACCTGCCAATGCAGGAGACACGGGTTTGAGCCCTGGTCAGGGAAGATCCCACATGCCGCGGAGCAACTAAGCCCGCGTGCCACAACTACTGAGCCTGTGCTCTAGAGCTCATGAGCCATAACTACTGAGCCCAGTGCCACAACTACTGAGCCCACGTGCCACAACTACTGAGCCTGTGCTCTAGAGCTCATGAGCCACAACTACTGAGCCCACGTGCCACAACTACTGAGCCCACGTGCCACAACTACTGAAGCCCGCACGCCCAGAGCCCGTGCTCTGCAACAAGAGAAGCCACCGCAATGAGAAGCCCGTGCACCGCAACGAAGAGTAGCCCCCACTCGCCACAACTAGAGAAAGCCTGCGTGCAGCAACGAAGACCCAATACAGCCAAAAATGAAAATAAATAAAATAAATAAATAAATAAATAAATAAATAAATATATATATATATATATACTGTGGGTGGGAATGTACAAGGTAAGCCAAGCCTCTTTGGAAACCAGTTGGCAGTGTCTTATAAAATTAAATATGCAGTTACCATATGACCCAGCACTTGCACTCTTGGGCATTTATCCCAGAGAAATGAAAAAATATATTCACAAATACCTATACACAAATGTTCATAGAAGCTTTATTCATAATAGCCCCAAGCTAGAAAAAGCCTAGAAATCTTTGGAAGGGTTAATGGATAAACAAACTGTGATGCATGCCCACCACGGAATATCCCTCAGCCAGGAAAAGGAACACACTACTGACAGATGCAACAACTTGGATGAATGTCCAGGGAATCGTGCGGAGTGGAAAAGGCCAACCAAAAAGATTACTTACTGTGTGATTCTATTATACAACATTCTTGAAATGACAAAATTATAGAGCGAGGTAGGTGTGGTTACAAAAGGGTAGCATAAGGGACTCTGTGGTGATGGAGCCATGTCTGTGTCTTATCTGTGGTGGGGGGGAAATAAACCTACACACGTGATAAGATTGCATGTGACACTGGGGAAAATCTAAGGCCAATGGATTGTATCACTGACAATTTCCTGGCTGTGATTGATACTTTACTATAGTTATACCAGATGTTACCATTGGGGGAAACTGGGTAAAGCTTACCTGGGATCTCTCTGTTTATTTCTTATAACTGCATATGAATCTATTATGCTCTCAAAATGAAAAGGTTAATTAAAAAAAACCCTGTATCTGAGTTGAAATTCATTCACTCATTCCATAAACAGTTCCTGAGCCCCTGTGAGGTCCCAGGTACTGGGCCAGGTGCTAAACCTGAGACGTGTGCTCCCCTGCAGTCATAGCACTTACGGCGCGGTGGGAAAATATAAAGGACATCGGACTTCACAGGAATGAAAACTTTGTGCAAGCACATCACACCTGTGTATAGCAAATTTGGTAAAATGTACAACAGCCTCTTTTGTCTCCTTCTTGAGTAGCATATGCCATCTTGGGATATGAGAGGCCTGTCACTCTGCTCTGTTCAAGACCCACCATCCAGAAACCTGAGAGCTGCTACCTAGAAAATGATTCCTGCGAAGTGTAATGTCCCCACATCTGCTCCCTCCCTCCCCAATCTTTAGCGACCTTGGCTTCTCCTTTCCTATAATGTCAAGACCGAAGGGATTTCTAGCTCAGAGTACAATTTGGTTTGGGAAACACTGCTCTACAGGATACCTGCACATGCATGACCACAAAGTGTTAAACAGAAACGTATTTAAGGAAAAAACATCAGCAGACAACATATGTTGCTGCGTACCTCCCTGGATCACCTGTAGATTTAACTTCTTTGGAGAAATCTCTCCAAAGTGTGCCTTCCCAAGTTCTCAAAGCTTCCCTCCGGAGATTCCCAGACTGCCCCCAACTGTACCCAGACCCTGAAGGGAGGCATGCTGTCCAGAGTGGGCACTTCCGAACAGTCCTGTCGGCAGCGAGAATCCTAGAGAACACCAAGGTCATTCCGACCCTCGCTACTCAGAGTGGTCCTTTTCCCTGAGCTGATTAGAAATGCAGACCCTCAGGCCCCATCCCAGACCTAATGAGACAGAATCAGCATTTTAACAAGATCCCCTGAGGATTCAAATGCACACTGAACTTTGAGAAGCACTGACTCTGGTTCTCAAAACCTAGCTATATGTAAGAATCACCTGGAGTTCTTCTCTAATTTGTCTTATTTCTTCAAGAAGCAGAAAAATAAAGAATAATATAATGAACATTATAGATACAGTTGGAACCCCTCTCCTTGATCTCATTTTCATCTCACTCTCCCTTGAAACAATCACTAAATAATTTGGTTCGCACTCCCTGCTTATTTTTTATATTTGTACTATGTAGTCATAAACCATATGCAGTACTGTTTAGCATGATCTTAAATTTTACACAAATGTATACCATACCATGACTATCTCCCTGCAACTAGCTTCTTTGAACAGTTTGCGTCTGAGATTTGTACACATTGATACCTGTATCACTCACAGTGTTGTGTAGTCTCCTGCTATATCACTATCCTACTGATTCTCCATTCCCCCATGGTTGGACATTTCCTCAGTGATCATCTCCCATATTTAGCCAGCTTAGTCCTTCATCTCACAGGTCCTCACTATTTGATACCCAGATCCCTACAATAGCCTGGTCAGTCTTCCTGCCACCTCAGCATAGGATCTTAGGGTAGAAGAGACTTCCAGAGATGTCCAGAGACTTAAGGGTCACTTGGTGTCCAATCTGGTATCTGTGATAGTGTATTCTCTACCAGATACTTGAAATATAGCCAGCAAGACTCTCCTTACACACTATTAGTGATAAAGAAACAGTATGCCCCAGGGCACTCCATTCTTCCTGTCAAACAGTTTTTTTCTACATTGAACTGAAATCCATCACACTTTAATTTCCACCAGCTGGTCCTACATCTTCACCCTTTCACTTCTTCTTAATTTCCTCACCATCACTTCCACACCCCCGGCCAGCTGTCCTGTCTGGCCCGCTCGCCCTGTCTCAGCACTCCAGCCACAATGCCCTTCTTCATTTCCTTCAACTTGCTGAGCATCTTCTCATCTTAGGACCTGGAATGAGCTCTCCAAACTCCTTCTTCTTCCTGACCCCACCTCCACCCCCGGATTAGAAATTACAAAGAGGGTATTGGATTAACATCTGCCTCCCCTACTAAAATATAAGCTTCACAGTGGCAGGTTCTCTGTTGGTTTTGTTCAGTGCAAAATCCTTAGCTTGTAACATAATACCTGGTACAGAGTTAGCTCTTAGTGGGGTTTTATTTAATAATGAGTGAATGAATGAATGAATGAAAGCAAGCCAGCCAACTCTTTGGGGCCATGTAAAACAAGATCACCTCTATAGGAAAGCCCTTCAAATGTCTGAGGAGAGCCACCATGTCCCCTAGGGTTTTTCTTCTTTACCAGGGGCCAGGAGTGACACAGGACGGTGAGGCCAGCCATACTAGATAGGTACCTAGAGAAGGGGCAGGGCAAACACAGGAACCACTTCATAACTTTCTCTAGGATCAGGCCTGGAGAGACACCCCCAAGTGCTCACAAGTCCACTGTCAGCTGCTGCTGGAAGTGAACTGCATTACACAGTATATTCATGAAATTTGTTTTTGAGTCAGACATGAAAATACTGTAAATGTTTCATCAGGTTAATCTCAAAAAATTCACTTCAGAGGTTAATACAATGCCAGTAATATGAGCAAACAAAGAAAATGCTGTGGGGGCCATCACAATGAACACATTGTGACATCATTCACCAGCCATTAGCTCATGATGAGGCTGGCATTCCCTATGTCTAGAGATTGGCAACTTTCAATAAATAGGCAATACAATTTAGTGCAATGGATCAACACTGTAACATTGAAAAGTGAATCATCTGCAAGTGTCAAACTCATCCAACTGTGAACTTTAGATTCTTGCATTCTATTGCCTGTAAATTATAGTACAATAAAAAATTACTTTAGAATGTCATACAAAAAAAAAAAAACTCTGATCCTAAACTTGAATAAACTAACATCTATATGTAGAGAGAAATTACATGTACATAAGTGTTGCCTGATATTTACTCAACTCTGTCTAACCCACCACTAATTCACGGCCTGATTTTAGGCAAGAAACAGCCTTTCGTGGGCTCTCAGTTCTACAACTGTAAAATGGGGCTTGATTAATGAATTAATTCAACAAATACTGATAACCATGGGACAATCCTCATAGGGCTGTTGCATTTAATGAGAAAACACATATGAAGCACTTAGCAGGTGAATAGTCTGAGCATAATTACTATTTAAAGAAACAGAGGTTGTGCATCATTAGGAAGGTGTGTGAAGAACAACGCAAAGAAGAAAAAAAGTCTCTTTGTGGAAATCTAGAGATAAGCTAGATTCTCCTGTAATCTAAAATGCTCTCACTTTAGGAAGTAGCTGTTAGGGAGGAAAAACGTTCCCTTTACCCTCTTATGTTCTGTAACTGGTACCTGTGAATTAAGCTGACAAAAGACAGATTAACAGGAGAAAAGGCATACAAATTTTATTTCTAACTTTACATGCATAAGGCCTGCACAGAAAAGAAAACCCAAAGTAGCAGTTAGACTCAGAGGCTTATATACTATTTTAACAAAGGGCAATAAATTGTGGAGAAGTCACAAGACAAAAGAAAAGGGATTTGAGGCTTCTAGGAGTGGTAAATCACGGGAAGGTAGATATATGGGGGAAGCAATGGTAGATAGGGTTATTTAGTAAGGTTTGTTTATATAGACTCATCTTGGTGACTTCTCTGTCTCTGGTGATAAGGACTGTTCTCCTCCTCTTGGTAGAGAGAGGGGAGGGGGCACTTTTACAAAGAGAAATTTATGCCCTGCTTTTAGGCAGATCGGGGGAGGGCAGAGAGTTCTTCCTGTGTCTGCTTTTTCTCAATTACCTTCAGCTCAAAATAATCCTTATGCCAAAGTGGCATATTTTGGGGTGGTATATTTTGATCCCCTTTATAGCCAATGCCAGTATGTGAAAAATTCTTAATCTTAAGCATAAAAGTATATAAATGCTCGTGGAACTGACTGAATTTTGTCTTGAGGTAACCTAGGCGAGGGGGGAAGGCCCTGGCTGCTTTTTTTTTTTTTTTTTTTTTTTTTGCGGTACGCGGGCCTCTCACTGTTGTGGCCTCTCCCGTTGCGGAGCACAGGCTACGGACGCGCAGGCTCAGCGGCCACGGCTCACGGGCCCAGCCGCTCCGCGGCATGTGGGATCTTCCCGGGCTGGGGCACGAGCCCGTGTCCCCTGCATCGGCAGGCGGACTCTCAACCACTGCGCCACCAGGGAAGCCCCTGGCTGCTTTTTAAATGGCCTCTGTATTGTATTCTAATTTTCTGGTCCAATTTAGATCCACTTCATGCTTCTCTGTGTTGTGTTTTTCTCCAGGTACATTCAGACCACGCAGTGGAAGAAAAGCAGCTTACTCTGTGCTTTTAAGGTCAAACTATATTTGTGAAAGATTTTCTAAAATGTTTATTTCACCAAGGTAGTCTGATCCTGAGACAGTCTACAAAAATGAGGCTTTGAGACCAAGGATGAGGGAGAGTGTTGAGGGAGGCGGAGAACATTCTTCAAAGAAAGAGAAAGACTAGATCAACCAAACTCACAGAAGTATAGGAGGTAAAAGCATTTTAACTAAGAACACTTCTTACTATAGAAGATGACAGGAAAGCAACCAGCCTGCATTCAAAGCCAAATGAGATTTACAAAGATGAGTGTTGGCTTAGGTGAATTTAGGGCAGGGCAGCCTAAACTATTTCCTTTTGCCTCCTAAAAGCAATGATTAAAAAGAGTCATACTCTCTAGTCACTATTTATAGTGTGTCCTTATGATGTTCTGCACTGTACTTTGAGATGAGGTGAGCACCAAAAATGGGTTGCTGGCCCTTGAGGACTATAAAATTTGAAAGAATAGACCACGCGAATAGTCAAAGGAATAGATTTCTTAGTAATGGCATAACGTCCTTGAGGAAGAATGATTGTTGTTAGTGATTATTCCTCCAGGGGATGTGGAGCTCAACGGTGCAGCTTCTGTTCCCAGAAGAGGACCAGGATGTCCTGGCAGAGTGATGCCGTACTCCTCCCTGACTTAGATCACACGGAGCAGCAACTCAGTGTTGAACCCTACGCCACCCTTGAGCAGTGAAGATCCATATTCCTCTCCCTTCCATTCAGGCCACTCACCTCCCTGGGGACCTCACTGCTCTGGCGCCTTCAAATACTACCTCTATGCTAACAACTCCCCAGACCAAATCTCCAACTCAATCTTTCTCTCCAGCTGCAAGTTCAGACTTACAGCTGTCGGCCATGGTTCTGCGGACACCCCCGGGGGCCTCTAAAACATAACATGCCCTGAGTCACCCTCACTCCCACTCCTCACTCACATCTCAGTCAGCAGAGCTGCCATCTTCTTCCCAGTCACTCGAGGTGCAAGTTCAGAGTCATCGCCCAGGTCTTCTCTCACATCCAACATCTTAACCAGTCTCCAGGCCCCGGTACAGGCCCCACACAGTGTTGCTTTTGATTGTTGTATGTTTGTATCTGTATTTCACTCTTTGAAGAGGTAAAACTCACTTGCTTCAAAACTCACAAGAGTCCAAAAGGCCATACAGGGGTAAGTCTGTCCTCTCCTCCCTCCTCGGCCCCTCATTTCCTCTCCTCACCAGCGACCTCTATTGTTTATTGTGTGTCTGCCAGAGATGCTGTATGCATTTACAAAGAAAGAGAAATACGTATTCCCTTTTGCCTTTGGTAAATGGTAGCATACAGCTCCACTCCTTGTTTTTGTTGTTTTTCTGTTTAATGTATCTTGGAGATCTTTCCAAATCAGTACCAAAAGCTCCTCCATATTCTTTCTTATGGCTACATACTACTCCACGGAGTAGATGTACTGTATTTTATTTAACCAGTTTCCTAGGTAAATGGTTTTCAACCTTTCGCTACTACTAATAAACTGCAATGCATAACCTTGTATATGCCATTTTGCATGTGAGGATATTTCTAGAATTCCACCATGTCTTTTAGTCCCTTGCCACTTCTCCCCTTCCCATTTTCACGTTCTCTGCTTTAGCTCAGACCTGCATCGTTGCAGGAGCCTCCTAACTGGCATCTCTGCTCTATTATCTTTAACTTACCCAACAAGTATTTAGTGAGCACTTTCTATGTGCCACATACTCTGCTACGACAGGGAAGAACAAGAGAATAAAAACAAACAGAACAAAACAAAACCCCCTCCTAACCAGACCCACACAGATCCTAGCCTGTCTCACAATTATCTGAGCTTTGGGAGCTTTTTAATAAATCAAGCTGCTCTCTTCTCTGTGTTTGGAATCGGTTGAGAATTAGAGACAGGAGTCAGGCAAATGGAAATCAAAACATCAGTTTCCTCACTGTCAGAGTTTCATTGGCAAAAGCAGCTGAGCCCGACAGCCACATAGACTTCCTACTACTTCCCCCACGTTTAGACCTGGAGCAGCCCACTTGCGGGAGAGTCTGGTCTGCAGAGAGGCAGCTACTCGCCTGAATGGTTGCCGAGGAATCACTGTCTCATGACTGTTGAGCTCCAACAGGGGATACCGAGGCAGGTGGGCCTCCACACCTGTCTCTAGAAGACGCAGGTGTGTTTTTCCATGTGGAAACAGGAGAGGAGCTAACGCACAAGCTCGGTGGGCAACCAGATCCCAAAGGTAAGACAGGCAAAGAGGAAGGGGCAGGTCAGCTATCCAGCCTCTTTCCTCCATGGGACTGGAGGAGAAGTTTCTTCATGGAAACAACAGAATTTCCCCAACAGTAAACCCAAAGCCTTTCTCTCCAGCTTTGTGTTTTAAAATCAAGTAGTCCTTTACTCAGGAGCAAACTAGGTCTTTTGAGGCTTTTGGAAGCTATTTAAAAATGTCTAAATACGAAATTGCCTAATATTTGTATCATGCCTTGATGATAAACTCTTTCAATACATGGCAACTTTCTCCAAAAGATCAAAAAGAAAACCACTGTTAATTCAGCCGAGTGAGGGAAATTAAGTCTGAATTATACTTTTTAATAAATCCACGTCTGCCGATGCAGGGGAACCGGGTTCGCGCCCCGGTCTGGGAGGATCCCACATTCCGCGAAAAAAAGAAATCCAACTTATTGGCAGTATATTGTAATTAATCACAGGAAGGACTGATGGGAAAAAAGAATGGGCAGATAATTCAGATGGAATTAAAAACTTTTCCGACTTTCTTCCTTCTGCTCCTGGCTGATGCCCGTTTAAGGCCGAAGGCCCCTCAAATAACCATCTTCCCAACAGCTTTCCTTTGTCTTTTCCTAATGTATTGAGCTAATGAGGAAATGTTGCCTCTTGTAGGGTCGGACATGGCCCTGAAAGGAGGTTATGAATGAGGAGACGTGAGGATGCAGAGACACTCGCCATCTGCCTCCTGCCCTCCCTTCCCGACTGAAACGGCATTTTCAGAGGAGTCCCATGGCTTCCGAATCATCAAATTCAATGGAAGATTTTCGTTTCTATCTTCAAACTTTCTGTTATATTTGGCACCTTCAGCCAGATCCCTGGGTCCCACCACTAAGGATTCTAATTAAATAGGTTCCATGATCTATATTTTTGAACAAACTTCCCAAGTTATTTTTGTGACCGGTCAGAGAGCACTGTCCTTCCTGAAACTCCTCCACTGGCTTCTCTGACCCCTTTGAATTCTGTTCTCCTCCCTCCTGACCACCCCTGCTCTGTTTGCCAGGGCAAGCAGAACTACCCCCTCTGCCCCTGGTAACAGACACTCCCCCACAGAACCAGGAATGGACATGTGACCCAGGCTGAGCAACTACAGTCTTTCCCCAGGGTTCTTCTAACTGATGGGGAAGATTTTTCCTCTCAGCTTGCAAGTCTGTGAGAACATACGCCATGCTGCCTGAGATCACACCCGTGGCTGCATGGTGAAAACTCATGGAAGGTAGGAGACAGTGAGGTCAACAGGCAGAGAGAAGCAGGGCTAAGGGGTGGAGGTTGAAGGCGTAAGAGAAGAATGGACCGACTGTTGGCACTAGAGTCCCAGGATCCAGTCACTCCCTGAAGCAAGCGAGATCTGTCCCTTCCCGTAGTTTGGTTACATTAACCTATACATTCTCCTTTTTCGCCTAAACTATTTAGAGTTGGGTTGCTGTTACTTACAACCGACGAGCCCCTCCCTAGTCCATCTCTTAATTGGCTTCCTGGCCTCCTCACTGTACATATCAGTGAAATTAACTCTTAAAACTCAGAGCTCAAACCATCACTTGCCTGTTTCAAAAGCCACTCAGACTCCCAATGTCCTGGCATTAAGTACAACACCTTTCACGATATGTCCCCCAATTTGACCTTCCAAACTTCCTCCTACTTCACCATACAAGCGGCAAAACAGGATCCGGCCATCCAGAATACCCTCCTCCCCACCTCTGCCAACTAAAATCTACTCAAGAAAAAGAAAAGAAGGAAGGAACGTTCTCCTCCTTTTTCAAGATCCACTTTACATTACTCTCTCTAAGAAGACTTTTCGAAGAACGAACTTCCTCCAAAGATGTAACTGTACCCCTCTTCAGCCCCCACGGCAGTATCTAATGATCTCTGTCCTATTCCTCACCCCACCACCCATGCCTTTACCAGGTCCACTCTAACCTTCTTCTTAAATATTTCTTTACTCAATCCCATTGTTCCTGCCACTCGACAGAACACTTAATATCTCCTATCTGGCCACTCTGATAGGTCTCCCTGCCACCAGCCTTATCCTCCGGCAATCTAGCTGCCCACTGACACCAGTTATCTTTCCAGTATGCAAATCTGATCATGCTGTGCTCTGGCTGAGAGAGTTAAGACCAAACTTCCTAGCAGGCAGGTTAAGCCCTCCCACTCCCCAGTGACTTGGCTTCTGTCTGCCATCCCAGGCTCACCGCTCCCCAAGAAGCTCCAGCTGGACCAGACTGTTTGTGGTTCCCCTCAAATCCAGAGTGCTTTAACGCTGCTGGCCTTTGCACAGACAGTCTCCTTTGTCTGGGGAGGCCTCCTTCACCTCTGCCTGGTAAAGTTCCCACACTTCAAGTAGTCTCTCCACTGAGAAATCTCCTTGGATTGCCCTAGGTAACGGCACTTCCATAAGCCTCGCTTAATCTGGAAGGAGATGCTTCACTTGCATACCCGGTGCTTAGCACAGGGCCCAGCACAGCACACAGGTGCTCAGTAGGTTCTTTCATAGATACCAAAAGCCTTTTCTGGTGAGAGTAGGCCTTGTATGACCAAGGGACCGCGCATGAGGCCCAACTTTGTGCTTGGTCAACTTTATTGGTGTCCAGTCTGGTCCTGCTATAATCTTCATCCGACAATACCAAGTCACGCTGTGGACATTGACATCCCATGAACACTTTGCTCCTGATGGCACCGCTGAGCACACTGAGATTAGGAGATGGGCACTGGCGCTAGACAGATGTAGGTTCAGATCCCTGCTCTGTCACTTACAAGCTGTGTGACCTGAACAAGTCTCTTAACTCTTCGGGACCTCAGCCTCCTCATCTGTAAGATGGAGCCTGCAGTAGTTACCTGGTTTTTGTGAAGACTAAAAGAGAAAACGCATTTGGGATGTTTGCACAAGTGCCTGGTACACAGGTAATCAATTAAGTTTGCTGAATGAATGAGTTAATGAATGAGCAGCCCGCAGAATGGCAGCGGTTCTTAAAAGACGCATCTTTCTAGCCTGTTTTCCAGAAAACCCAACTTCTGGTTCCCGGTGGAATCAGTTTCAAGTCCGGCCCCTGAGTCTGGGGTGCAGCCCTTGGCCGGACCCCGCCCGCCCTGTTCTCACGGCAGCTTCGCTAGCCCTGCGGCCGCCAATCACCAGGGTCTGGTCCCACTCCTAACCAGATTCACCCATAGGACCCGGAAGGCACCACCTTGGGCGGCTTCCGCTGCGTCTCATAGGCTTCCCGGCAGTCCTGCCCGCCCCTTTGACTACGTCATCCGCGCGGCGCACTGTGGGGCTTGTAGTCTAGAAAGAAGCAGCGCTGTGAGTCCCGCCTGGAGCTTCAGAGGAAGGAAGAGTGGCCATTCCCCCCACCCCCGCACCTACCTCCACCCCCCTACCCCCCGACCCTACCCCCCCACCCCCCGTTCCACCTTTGATAGATAAAGCCCAGGCTTCCCTGCCCTCCTTTCTAGAGCGCTGGAGCTGCCCACACGCGGGTTACCAGCGGCCCCCAAGAAACAGGAGCATTTCGCCCAGATAATTCAGCATTCACTGAAATTTTAGATTTCAGTTTCAGATCAAGGAGACATTCAATTCCCATATTCTCATAAGGGGACCTACCGCGCCACGGTGGGAGGTATGGTGGCAGCTCTGAAAAGGCAGCGGTGACTCCAGACTTCTCTACCTTCCCAGAAGAACCCACTGCAGAACCAACAGTCGTGAATTTATCCAGACCCTGTGAACCTTGTCTATTTCAAATTGTATTATTGTTTAAAATCAGGCAAGCTATCAATGGCTTCTCATTGCTCGAGATATAAAAATTCATACCCCTTAGCTAGGCGTATAAGTTACTTCATAACTACTTTTTGTGTGTGGTTACATTTTTAAAAGTAGCATTTCTCATTTGCTGCACAAGAGAATCCCCTGGGGAGCGTTATAAAATATTGGTATTTGTGTCCCACCTTCGACCTGGGAATCTTGGGCGGATGGTGCAGGCTTTCATATGTGTTAAAGCTCCCGGGATGATTCTCCGGTGCAGCCAGGGTTGAGAATCACTGCTTTAATGCCTGTCAGCACCGCTGGGACCCACTTTCATGGATCCGAGCCTTTGCTCTGCTGCACTTTCCTCTGTTTAAAGTGGCTTTCTTCCCCTTTCCTGCCTGGCGCGATGGTCATCCTGCCTGGCTAAGAGCAACTGCTCCCCGTTTTCCTACCTGTCCTCCCGCAGATCCCCTCCTCCTATATAGCACATTATACATGCTTCTTTTCTAACAGTGCTGGAGTTACTTGGTTACTTGTCTGCCTCCCTGGAAAGGCTGTCCCTGAAGAGTCCTCTTTCACCCACTCCAGAGCCACTGAATCAGAATCTCTGGGGTTGGCCTTAGGTACAGTAAGCATCAATAATATTTGTTGCATTGAACTGATGAAGCATCTCATTTGCTTTTAAGGCAATTAGATCGTTGCACCTAGTTGCCTTTGATTCCCCTGGAAAGCTAAGCACCCCTGTGTTGTAGTCTCTTCTTCATTCATTACTTATTCATTTATCCAACAAATATTGTACACGATAACAAAGCCCTGGGGATTCAGAAGTAAACAGGAAAACATAGTTACAACACTATGGGACCTGGAATCTATTAATATATTAGTTATAGCATAGTTATTATCATTTCTTCTGAATAATAATTGGAATTTTTTCCCCTTCTAGATACTATTACGGGTGAGGCGATGTCTTATTCTCTTATATCTCCAGTATGTTGCTGGCACATTGAGGGCATTCTGTAAATGTTTATTGAATCAAGGTACCACATTTCATAGCACTTGTCACAATTTGTTCGTATTTATTTGTATGATTATTTGATTAACGGCTATCTGTTCCATGAGCTGTAAATCCCCTGAGGACAGGAACTGAATCTCTTTTGCCTGCCATGCCTGAGACAAGGCCTGGCCAGAGTAGGTGCTCAATGAACATTGCTAAGTAAATAAATAACTAAATAAATACACATAAGGCACCATTAAGAACAGAAATGAAATCTCCCAACCAAACATCCACTCCTCTCTCTCTCTCATTATTCTTCCCCCCAAAGATAATTTTCTTCCTGAGCATTAAGGGATTTCAAGTTAGAGTGAGCATGAGCCCCAACTGAGATGATGCTTCTCTTACTTACTTACAGGTTGACCTGGGCCTCTACTTCAGGGTCTTTTGTTGGCCACGTCTGCAGGGGCTGGATGCCAAAGGAGAGAGACGACTTGGCTTTCCATAGAAGGGTCTGTGCCATCTGACTCCCACTGGACCCTTTCGTCAGCGGATCCATCAGTGGGCCTGGAGGCTGCAGTGCTGTACTGAAACAGAAAGAGTTGGGAAAGGCAACTCTGAGAACAGAGAAGAACGCGGGCCCATCGCTGGCCCATTCTGGCCACTCCTCCACAGGGGCCAGCCCATCAGTAACGAGGAGGGGGGTAAAGCCAAGGCCCTCCCAAGACCCAGGCGCCCCACTAAGACAGCACTACGCCCTTCCTGCACACTGTGGCCTCGTGGCCCTGGAACCTTCCAAATCCTATCACATCCCTCAGCAATGAGTGGAGTCCTCCACACTCTCAAGGCAGTGGGGTCGAAGGTAAAAGGAGGAAGGTGAGCATGTGAACCATCACAAACTTATTTAGAAAAAGGCAACATTCACTGAGGAAGGGAAAGCTCTGTCTGGAGTACCTTCAGAGGATGGACCTCATGGCCATTGGTGTTTGGTCCAGGAGTGCCTGGTTTCTCGCCCAATTTCCATTTAAAATAGCCAAGAAAAGCCATAAAAAGAGCCTACACTCGCAACAACACTGTAGACAAAAGGACCAAACCCACATTCAAGAGTAAAAGCATAGAGGAAGTAAGCAGTAAATGCTTGCTGAATTAACAAATGGGAATAAATTGGGAAATGCACGGCTGAAACATGCCTGCTTCTTTCTCTGATGACACAGCAAGGAAGGAGGTAAGGTGATTCTGGGATGAAGAAGGGTGGCTTTGTTCAGGAAATGTAGGCATCCCTGCTTTTTCTGATTGGAATTATTTTCTAAGCCAATCAGTAGTGTTCTCCCCCCACCTCTACCTCAGGTGACACACAAATAAGCAAAGAAAATCCAAATTGGATTGGAAATGGGAAAATAAAAATAAAAAGCAATCTTAGATAACACTTATGTCAAAAGGGACCCTTTAAATTGTCTTCTTAAAACGCTGTGACAAGGCAAAAGACAAAAGACCCAGTGGTCTTATTAGTGAGGAAGAGGCATCTGCACAGGGAGCCACCATCCTGCTGCAGGGTTTGGATGCCAAGAGAAGTGACTCCATACAGCCTGGGTATTTGGAGCCAGATGGGCACTGCCCACTCCCAAGCTGCTACAGTAGTACCAATTATAGGCTGCAGGCATGTTGCAAAAGAAAAAAAGCCCACTCTTGCCAGGTCCCCCTGGTATTCCTCCTTTATAAGTGATGACCCATCCTCCCCCATCACCTTACCTGGGCCTGAGAAGCCACAGGCGGCATATCTGACCCAGACTGCTGGATAATCTTACTCTAAGCTGGCTTCAGGACACTTATCTTGGCAGAAACTCTATAGACATGAAAGGCTCAAGCCTTCCACGTACGACAAATGGCAAGAAGGGAAGGTTCTGCTATGATGTCAGTTGTTCTTTACTCACTGGAACCTCAAGCCTTCTGCAACCCAGTGTCACTAGAGTTTATGGCTGCCTTAGCAATAAACAAACAAATAAATAACAAAGCAGGGCTTCTGGATGAGTGACATATTTTTCTCTTTGAACCCTCTAGATTTTTTTTTAATTACAAAAATAACACTTGTATGCAAAACATTTATTAAGAAAATGTTCCTTTCTTAATCATGCACATTAAAAAAAAAGAAAAGGAAAGAAACTGCTCCTAAAAGAAACCAATAAGCAGGACAGGGAGGTGAGGTTTCATTTTCAGGCAAAGTCCTGTGAAGGTTCAACTTCAACTCGAGTGGAGCTGGGCTGTTCCACGCGGCAGCCACGCGCCACCTCTGACCACTGAGCAAGGAAATGGGGGCAGGCAAAGCAAGACGTGCGTGTGTAAAACACACACCGGACTTGGAAGACTTAGTACAAATAACAAAGGATGCAGAACGTCTCAATAATTTTTATGTTGATTACATGTTGAGGATAAAGTGTATTAGAATTGATTTTAACGTGGCTACTAGAAAACGTAAAATCACATACATAGCTTGCTTTACAATCTGCTCGAGGTTGGTTACACCTCAGAGCTGTCCCACCTGCGAAGAGAAACTGAGGGCCCCGGGTCGGGGTGAGGGCTGTAAAGTCCCCGGGTACTTGGCACTCTCTGCACAGATGGGCAAAGCAGCTGCGGTGAGCAAGGGCAGCCCACCTAGGAAGAGTCGCCGCCCAGGTGTGGGTATTGGAGAAAAAATGCACTGAAGAGGGGAGGGGAGAAGATTCCAGAAATGGTGAGGGGATCTGAGGGGACCCGATGGCAGGCACGACATCCCCACCTCCACTCCCTTTCCTTTCCCAGTTAACGGTTTGGTATTATTCCCATCATTCCTCTCTCTACGTATTTGCAACCTTTATGTGACACCCATACGGAGAATATATAACGCTCTGTGACTTGCTCTTCTCCCTAAACCACAGTCTTAGACATCTTTGTAAATCAGTAAATAAGGTACATCTTAACATGGAACATTACAGAATGAGATAACCTCATATGCTGCTTACATTTTTTAAATCTTTAAATACTAAGATTATTTCATTGTTTTAGTGTGTTATTGTCTAGCCCTTTCATCTTTAAAATTTGTTTAGAAACACTTAAATGCTAGTTCCTTTAAACCTTTCCCACCATTTAATTTTGTCTTTTTGCCATATCTTTACCCTTAGAGTTTCTGAGTTCTTCTTTTATACTTTCATCTAATCCTTTAGCTTCATTTTCTAACTGTTCAGATGCTGTCTCATCACTGTTAATTTTAATCATTTTCCTCATTTCTGTTATCTTTTCTAGTCTTAACTTTCTAATTTAAAAAATGTACATTCCTCTTAATCTTCTGACATATTTTATCTTTCTTGTCTCACTATTTAAAATATTCAGCAGAGGAAGAACTTCTTGGAAAATGGCAGAGGAAGTGCTCATTTGCATAACTCCCTGGAACCCATGGAAGTAAGAAAAAATAGCCCAATACATAGAAGAAAACTCACTGAAACAAGAGAATGACCAAACTCCATGCTATAATTCTGAAGATCTGCTGTATACAATTAATTGTGGACAGACTGAAAGCGAACATCAAGGTCTACCTAGCTTATGTAACGTGAGGGAAATGGGCAAGAATGTCCTAAAGGCCGACAGTGCCCGATCCGGAGGGCTGAGGCCTGGAAGCATAGGCAGCACTGGGGCAGAAGCTGTTTGTTCTTTGTTTTTCACTGCCCCAGCTTTTTAACAAGAAGGGGTCGCCTAATCTGAGGAAAAGCTGAAAGAGAGAAGAAAAAGTGTATCTTAAGAGCCATTTGAACCTCTTGAAAGATATTAACCAATTACATTTGAACCCACTAAAAGAAGGTCCACAAATCATGGGAAATCGCACTGACCCAGACCCTCTTTGGAGGAGGCTGTCTGCCCTGAAGTGGGGGGTGGGCTGAAAATTTAAGGAGAGTCCTGCCACAGGGTCACATACACCACAGGCACAGGGAACTCTGCAGCCAGGAGGGCAGGCATGGGGAGAGACTAAAACCAGATGGCACATTCCCACTGTCTCTGTCCCACTTCCCAAGAAGCATCAAAGCCAGACCTCCAGCGCCAGCTCTGAAAGAGAAGATTCACCATCGCTCAGAGAGACAGGGAAAGGAGTCAAGGTGAATCTACCCCTATTATCAGTGGGTAAACACAGACCCAGACAGAGCTGCTTCTATCCGAGATGAACATGCAGGAAAAAACTAGCACAGGACCTATGAAAAGAGGTTTGCAAAAGGCAGATGACAAGTACAGACGAGAAGATTTTTAACAGGAATCAGATGAAACATATAACAGCTTTGTTTTCTCAAGAAAATGAGAGAAGAAGAACTCAAAACAAAAAGAACCAATAATACATAGACAGACTTCTCAAGGTTCTAGGATAAAAATCCCAGTGTGACAGGAAAAGGGTTGATTTACGTTGTGGAGGTGCTTTCTGGGAGGGGAGTGGGCCTGAAGGGGAGGAAATGAGGGCCTCTGTGAGTGAATCTCCGGAGGAGGGGGGGCAGTGTATGTGTGTGGTTTCTTCCTGGCCTGGGGGCAGCCCTCAGAAGCACACAGCTTACAATTTTCTCCTCTGTGACTCCCAAGCCCTCAGGGCAACTTGAGTGTTCATATCGTGAGTCTACACAGATGGGAGTAAAGAGAAATGTGGCCTCCTTCACAGTTAGCCCTCTGCTGTTGGCCACGAGGATGCAGTCACTGAGAAGAACCGTCCAGGAGCCCCAGATGGGGACCAGCAGCTGTGGGGGCTAGGGCCAGGCCTGCTGAGGCCCAGTGATGCAGCGAGAAACAGACTGCATGGGAACACAACTGTGGCACAAGTGCTGTCTCTCTCATACACTGGTAGGTAGACCCCTGAAAGCAGCAAAATGGCAGAGAAGGTAACAAGGTCTCAGTTCTGGCTCCTTCGAAGTAGCTGATATCTCCCCTGGTGAGGGCTGCATGGATCACTGAGCTGCAGCCATGATTCCACGAGGAACACGGGAAACTTCTGGGAGCCACACTCACTTCCTTGCGTTATTGACCTTGTATCCTCGTTCGGATTGTTGGCCGAAAACAACCTTAAACCAAGCACAAATCATCATTCTTGCTTATCTGCAACCAAGATCAGCATTTGGGGCCTGAGCTGGCTCAGTAGCCAAGGGAGCAGTAACCCCTACAGCGCTGGGGGCAACGGGAAGACAAATCCGTTCTGTCCCCAGATCGAAACTGCCCCTCCCGCACGCCGTCACTCCCCATCTTTCAACATTCTTCCTCCGAGGCACTCACCGCCACTGGAGCCTTCCCAGTTATGTGTTTGTTTACTGGTACACTGTCTGCCTCCCGCCCTCCCTCCAATGGAATGTTAGGTCCATGAGAGCAGGGGCCCCATCTGCCTTGTTCACGGTCTATGCCCAGTGCCTAGCACAGAGAAGGGCTCAGTAAATATGTTTGTTTGTTTGTTTTTTTAAATAAATATATTTATTTATTTATTTTTGGCTGCGTGGGTCTTTGTTGCTGTGCGTGGGCTTTCTCTAGTTGCGGCGAGTGGGGTCTACTCTTCGCTGCGGTGGGCGGGTTTCTCATTGCGGTGCCTTCTTTTGTTGCGGAGCACGGGCTCTAGGCGTGCAGGCTTCAGTAGTTGTGGCATGCAGGCTCAGTAGTTGTGGCTCGCGGGCTCTAGAGCGCAGGCTCAGTATTTGTGGTGCACGGGCTTAGTTGCTCCACAGCACGTGGGATCTTCCCAGACCAGGGCTCGAACCCGTGTCCCCTGCATTGGCAGGCAGATTCTTAACCACTGTGCCACCAGGGAAGTCCAGTAAATATATTTTGAATGAATAAGTGACTACGGGAATGCCGCAAAAATATGAGGAAAGTGTTCATATGGAATAGAGAGACTTTGTCGGGCTGTTCTGGCCCTGTTTGAATGAGGTCGCTGGTGGCCCCAGTCAGACCGCTATGGGACCTACTCTATTTCTTTATCAACCTCTGGCAGGCAGCTGCTCTGTGAGGACTGTGACAAGTGGAGCAAAGGCAATCCATCTGCCGAGCATCAGCCCAGGCCTGATATACGGCACTGACGCTAGGAAAGACTTCATGCCTGGCAGCTCTTCTAAAGACACTTGTCTCTCTGGTCATAAAATGCGAGACAGGCATTTATGTCCTTACTTTCATTTGTGTTAAAACTATGCAATCACCGACACCTAACTGTTGGACAATCCACTTCATGCTGCCCTCTGAGTCTTGATTTCCCATTTTCACCTCCTCGCCCACTAAAACGGCTCCAAGATAGGCGTGTCAGGTATGTAGCCGCACACCAGTGTGTGCTACCAACTTTGGATCAGTGTGTCTTATTTATGTTTGCTGTGATTGAAGAAAGATGCTGTCTGTGGCAGATATTTTGGAACAACTTGCAAAAGTTGGAAGGCTAAGACGTAATGTCCTAACCTGCTCGGCAGTTTAGAGTTCTGGACATGATTTAGAGTCCACACTCTAAATCAGATGCACTCATGAGAGACTGGTGGGGAACGGAGCCAGGCGGATGAAGGGAGAGGACAAAGGGCATCCACTTGCTTTTATAGATCATGACAGAGCTGTTGTGGTCCTGGAGTCAGCAGCTTCTTGATTCTCTGGCTTTCTGAGGGACCAGGGGCAGCTTTGGGGATCAAAGTAGAGTTGGTTTGGCTGTTGGCTTAGGAGGCAGCTGCTTCTTTTTTTAAAAAATAAATTTATTTATTTTATTTATTTATTTTTGGCTGCGTTGGGTCTTCGTTGCTGCGCGCGGCCTTTCTCTAGTTGTGGCGAGCGGGGGCTACTCTTCAATGCGGTGCATGGGCTTCTCATTGCAGTGGCTTTTCTTGTTGCGGAGCACGGGCTCTAGAGCGCAGGCTCAGTAGCTGTGGCGCATGGACTTCATTGCTCCGCAGCATGTGGGATCTTCCCAGACCAGGGCTCGAACCTGTGTCCCCTGCATTGGCAGGCGGATTCTCAACCACTGCACCACCAGGGAAGCCCTGCAGCTGCTTCTTGATAGATCAGCTTCTTGTTATGCAGTGGCAGCCTCCCTGATCAGTGCAGAGCACGTGGTTCTGGGGGCAGGAGTTGTGACTGGGAGCTCAGACTAGAATCTGCTCTCCGGCCCTGCCAACAATTCTGTAAGCACTTAATTTCCATATCACTATTATATCTCATTCTGTTTCTACCAGGTAAAGTGGATTCTGTCGTCTGCAACAGATTACTGACCGATAGGCCTTATATAGTGATGTCTGTCCAATTGGGTTTTGAGCTTAATAGTCCGTGTGACCCCGTGCAGAGTGCAGAGTACGCACAGTCTTTTTCTGGTGGGAGCAGTGGTATAACCTACAGCGGGCAAGAAAAAGAGACTATGTACTTTGATGGGAAGACATTTTGCCTTGTGAGTTTAAAAGAGAGCTTGCTCAAAGCACTAGGCATTTCTGTTCCAATCAGCAAAGAGGTGCTGAAGGGCAACCAAAAGAACACACACTAATTGCGGACACTTCTAAGGTCACTGCTACGCTGGAGCAGTGACTGTGAGATCACTACCCCCGACCTGCTTTTGTGTTGTCTTGAGCCTTTCCAGGTGTGTCACCTAAAACTGTTGTATCCAAAAGTGCACTGAAAACACAGAAGAGTTGAGAAATACTAGTCTAAACTATAGATGGTTTAACCTCCAGTAATAAAAATTTTACTGCATCTTGAAGTAGCCATGTTAGCTTGGGATGCATTGACTGCTGGAATGTACTTTTCACGTATTGAGTCCAGTCTGTTTTATTATCCCTCGTACCCACTGTGATTTTAGGTCTAGCCCTGGGCCATGCACAGAGTGGGCCTGATTCCTTTTTCATACGACACCCTTTCAAATGTGGGAGGGCAGCTTTTATATCCTCTGTGAATTTTCTCTTTTTCAAGTAAAACACCCCCTCTCCCTACGGAAATCTTTTTTTCTTTACTGGACCATTCCCATCAGACATAAATATCTTTATAAAACAAAAGCAGAACACCCCAAACCAGAACCAAATAAAACAGTTTTTCAACTCACATCCCTTCCACCCCTGCGAAAAGCTGACTAGGTTCACTGTTTCCAGTTCCTGTCCTTCCATTATCTCTCAAAGCCAATCCAGTGCGACTTTCATCCTTACTGTTCCAAAGGACAGCTCTTGTCAAAGGCCACCTATGACTCACATGATGCTAAACCAATGGTCAATTCTTGGCTCTCCACTGGGTGACCCAGCAGCAATATCTGACACAAAAAAATAATTCCCTCTTTCTGTTTTTTTAAAAAATGTTTATTTACACTAATTCCTCCCACCCCAAATTAAATTACATCACGTATCCATGACACAGTGGTTTCACATATAAGTTTCAAAGTCTAACTTTTACTTGGGATTTATATGAACAGTTAACCTAAGTCCATCAAATCATAGTCATCCTTCCCACTAATAGTTTATTTATTGATTCCCTTTCCCTAAAGTCTCCTGGTATACCATACATTTTTTCCCACAAATTCTTTACCTTTCCCTATTTCACTATGATTCATAGTCACATTAAAGAACAAAACAAAAACCTGGATGCATTCTTTCAAACATTTCCTACCTGAGGGTCCATATCTACACTGTCCAATAAGGCAGCCACAAACCACATGTGGCTCTTGAGCACTTAAAATGTGGCTGCTCTGAAATACAAAGGATCATGAGAGATTACTACAAGCAACTCTATGCCAATAAAATGGACAACCTGGAAGAAATGGACAAATTCTTAGAAAAGCACAACCTTCCAAGACTGAACCAGGAAGAAATAGAAAATATGAACAGACCAATCACAAGTAATGAAATTAAACCTGTGATTAAAAATCTTCCAACAAACAAAAGTCTAGGACCAGATGGCTTCACAGGCGAATTCCATCCAACATTTAGAGAAGAGCTAACATCTATCCTTCTCAAACTCTTCCAAAATATAGCAGAAAAGGAGGAACACTCCCAAACTCATTCTACGAGGCCACCATCACCCTGATACCAAAACCAGACAAAGGTGTTACAGAAAAGAAAACTACAGGACAATATCTCTGATGAACATAGATGCAAAAATCCTAAACAAAATACTAGCAAACAGAATCCAACAGCACATTAAAAGGATCACACCAGGATCAAGTGGGGTTTATTCCAGGAATGCAAGAATTCTTCAATATATGCAAATCAATCAATGTGATACACCATATTAACAAACTGAAGGAGAAAAACCATACGATAATCTCAATAGATGCAGAAAAAGTTTTTGACAAAATTCAACATCCATTTATGATTAAAAACTCTCCAGAAAGTAGGCATAGAGGGAACTTACCTCAACATAATAAAGGCCATATATGACAAACCCACAGCCAACATTGTTCTCAATAGTGAAAAACTGAAACCATTTCCTCTAAGATCAGGAACAAGGTAAGGTTGCCCACACTCACCACTCTTATTCAACACAGTTTTGGAAGATTTAGCCACAGCAATCAGAGAAGGAAAAGAAATAAAAGGAATCCACGGTGGAAAAGAAAAAGTAAAACTGTCACTGTTTGCAGATGACATGATACTATACACAGAGAACCTAAAGATGCTACCAGAAAACTACTAGAGCTAATCAATGAATTTGGTAGAGTAGCAGGATACAAAATTAATGCACAGAAATCTCTTGCATTCCTTTACACTAATGATGAAATAACTGAAAGAGAAA